>NW_024470916.1:0-48399 GCF_017639515.1 Carcharodon carcharias
CCCTCTCATGCCGAGAGGGAACAATAGCCTTAAGACAGGTCCTGGCAGTTTGTGGGAACAGTCCCTGTGCCCGATTGGATAGGCTCAAAGTGAACCCAATGTTGGGTCTTGAGCCTCAAGATCCTGGAACAGGCACAGAGTGGACACCTCGGATGGATGTCAAAAACCCCATGGACACTTCTCGGGCAAAGTGTAGGGGGTGGGTACAGTGTCGGGTGGGGTAGTTATCCCCAGTGTCCTGGGACCAATATTTATCCCTAAACCAACATCATTAAAAAGAACAGATGTTCTGGGTCTGTATCCCACTGCTGTTTGTGGGATCCTGCTGTGCAGAAAATGTCTGCCCTGTTTCCTACATTTCAACAGCATCCACTGTTCAAAAACATTTCTCAGGGAATGAAGGACTATCTTTGACGTGCGGATCCCCGTTGTAATGTAGGAAACACCACAGTCAATTTGCGCACAGCAAGCTCCCACAAACAGCAATGTGAGAATGACCCAGATCATCTGTTTTTAGGGATGTTAGTTGGGGGTAAATATTGGCCCCAGTATTCTAAGGCACTCGATACAGGGTTGAATTTAAGAAGTTTTTGAAGTGTGCGGCACAGTTTTCTAAAGCTTCTCTCAGACCCCACCTGTAGTCACTGGGTTCAGTCCTGGACCCTGCTCCTCAGGGAGGGGATATTGTCCTCGGAGGGGCTGCAGCCCAGAGTCACCAGAACGATCCCGGGGCTGAAAGGGTTAAATCCCGAGGACAGGTTGCACAGACCAGGCTTGTGTTCCCTCGAGTCTCGAAGATTAAGGGGTGATCTAATCGAGGGTGTTAAGATGATTAAAGGATTCGATGGGGTCGATAAGGAGAAACTATTTCCCCCGATGGTGGGGGTGAGGTGAGGGGGGGTCCAGAACAAGGGGGCAGAATCTTAAAATTGCAGCCAGGCCGTTCAGGGGGTGATGTCAGGAAGCACTTCTTCACACAAAGGGGGGATAAGGAGAGGGATGAGGAGGGAGATGAGGAGGGAGATGAGGAGGGAGGGGAAGCGGAGGGGGAAGAGGAGGGAGATGAATAGGTAGATGAGGACGGGGAGGGGGAGGGGGAGGTGGAGGGGGAAGAGGAGTCGGATGAGGAGGGGGATGAGGAGGTGGATGAGGAGGGGGTTGAGGAGGTAGTTGAGGAGGGGGATGAGGAGGGGATGAGGAGGGGATGAGGAGGGGATGAGGAGGGGGATGAGGAGGGGATGAGGAGGGGATGAGGAGGGGGATGAGGAGGGAGTTGAGGAGGGGATGAGGAGGGGATGAGGAGGGGGATGAGGAGGGGGATGAGGAGGGGGATGAGGAGGTGATGAGGAGGGAGATGAGGAGGGGATGAGGAGGGGGATGAGGAGGGAGTTGAGGAGGGGATGAGGAGGGGATGAGGAGGGGGATGAGGAGGGAGTTGAGGAGGGGGATGAGGAGGGGGATGAGGAGGGGATGAGGAGGGGATGAGGAGGGGATGAGGAGGGGATGAGGAGGGGATGAGGAGGGGATGAGGAGGGGATGAGGAGGGGGATGAGGAGGGGGAGGGGGAGGAGGAGCCTCTGTCCGTGTGGAAGATTCTGGAAGGGATGAGGGTGAGGAAGTGGCCAATGACAGAGCAGCTGGGGGCGTGGCCATGTAACCAGGGCTGCCCCTGTGTGGGGCGGGGTCATCGCCAGACGCTCCTTGTGTAAAAACAGATTCTCATAAGCTCCTCCATCTCCCAATTGCTCTCAGCCAATCCCTGGGGAGACCCTCCCACATAAAGAAGCTCGTCCATTGTCCCCCACCATTACTCAAGGGACTGCCCCTCCCCCACAGGGACTTCACCATTGATGGGAAAGCCCATGATGGGCCGAAGGTTCCAGGCTCAGGTAACAGGCGGACAGAGTTGACAGGAGGACAGGAGCCTGACAAGACGAGGAGGTCTCCCCGAGGGAGGGGGACTTGAGGAGGGATGAGGACCTCTGAGGAATGAGGAGGGGATGAAGGCCCGCTTTGATCGGTGCCCGAGGGACCCGAGGACCCTCCCCTGAACCCTCACCGCTGAGGGGTCACCCAGACGCTGCTTTGTAGCCACAGACCGGCTGCCCCTCCCCCATCCCAACACCAATCCCAGACCCTCCCCATACCCCCCTCCCCCACCCCCCACCCCACACCCCCCCATCCCACCCCACACCCACCCCACCCCCCATCCCACACCCCACAACCCAACCCCACCCCACTAATACACACCACCCCCACCCCCACACACACCCACCCCCACACACCACCACCCCCACCACCCACCCCACACCCCCACCCCACCCTCCCCCACCCACCCACCCCCACCCCCACCCCACACCCCCCCAACCCCACACCCACCCCCACCACCCACCACACCACCCCACCCACCCCAACCCACACCCCCCACACCCCCACCACCCAACCCACCCCCACCAACCCCACCCCAACCCCACCCCCACCCCCCCACCACCCCCACCCCCACCCCACCCACACCCCCACCCCCACCCCCACCCCAACCCCACCCACACCCACACCCACACCCACACCCCCACCCCCACCCACACCCCCACCCACACCCCCACCCCCACCCCCACCCCCACCAACAACCCCACCCACACCCCCAACCCCACCCCACCCACACCCCCCACCCACCCCCCCACACACCCCACCCCCACCCCCACCCCCACCCACACCCCCACCCCCACCCCCACCACCAACCCCACCCACACCCCCAACCGCACCCACACCCCCACCCCCACGCACACCCCCACCCACACCCCCACCCCCACCCCCACCCCCACCAACAACCCCACCCACACCCCCAACCCCACCCACACCCACACCCCCACACCCACCCCCACCCACACCCACACCCCCACCCCCAACCCCACCCCCACCCACACCCCCACCCCCACCCCCACCCACACCCACACCCCCACACCCACCCCCAACCCCACCCACACCCACACCCCCACCCACACCCCCACCCCCACCCCCACCCACACCCCCACCACCAACCCCGCCCACACCCCCAACCCCACCCACACCCCCAACCCCACCCACACCCCCACCCACACCCCCACCCCCAACAGCCCCACCCCCACCCACACCATCACGCCCACCACCAACCCCTCCCCCACACCCACCCCTACACCCACACACACCCCCATCCCCACCCCTAACCCCACCCCCACCCAGACCCACACCCCCAACCCCACCCCCACCCCCACCCACACCCCCAACCCCACCCCCATCCACACCCCCACCCCCACCCACACCCCCACCCACACCCCCACACCCACCACCCCCACCCACACCATCACCCCCACCCCCATACCCACCACCCCCACCCACACCCCCACCACCCCGACCCCCACCCCCACACCCCCTCCCCCACCACCACCCCTTCCCCCAGCACCATGGCCGACCCACCCACACCCCCCGACACCCGGACCACACATCGGAATCTGGGACTGACATGTTTAGAGTTGGAGTTGGCGGAGTCGGGAATTCTGCCGTCTCTGTGTCCCCCGACCCGGGAGTGAAAATCCGGCCTTAACTTCCACTTTCTAGTGTCTGAGACAAGAGGCAATGAGTGAGTGGGCTGACGGTCAGGATTAATGCTGTTAATCTGTGTTTGAGGGGCTGTGAATTCTCGGGGGACTAGTTACTCTCTGAGCTGCAGCTTCCAAATCCTTATTTGGTGCCGTGCATGTGGGTTTGGAAGATTTTTTTTAAAACCACAGGCAGTTCACAGAAACCCACAGGAAACCCACAGAGAGACAGTCACTGGGAAAACCACTCACTCCTTGTGGTTTCACCTTTTAACCACATCCTGTCTGTGTGGCTTAAATGTTAAGCACACCGGCCACACTCAGGGAGGTTTCACTCTGTGAAATGCTCTCGCTCTCTCTCCCAAACATAGACACACACACACACAGACACACACACACACACACACATACACATATACATACACACATACACAGAGACACAAACGCACTCACTCACATACACACTCACTTACACACACAGACATGCACACACACATACACAAACACACATACACATGCTCACACACTTATAGACAGACACAAACACACTCACATTCTCACACACACACATTCACTCACACACATGCACAAACACACACAAAGACAATATCCCAATGAAAGCAAACTGCGATTAAGAGCTTCCTACAACTTAACTAATAGACCAAAGGCGTATTGTACTGTCTAAAAGTGACCTGTTTTTCAAAGAAATACAAGATTGTACACAGATCAAAAATGGCTGACACAAGTCATCTGATTGCTGATACTGTGAAGTTGATCACTTCTCTGGAAAGGTTCAATTGAATTGCACTGCAGACCTGTTGCATGGAAGTTCATGCCTGGGGTGTGTCAGGATCCACTTCAAACAGGGACACTCTTAAAAGGAAGGCATTAAAATGCACAGTGCTGGACTTTGATCAGCTGTAGTTCTATCAAAACAGTGGGAACTGCTCACCAAGCGGATAATCATCAGCCATTCAAAACCCCCTGTGGAGGATGCAATACCCCCATCTCCTGTTGATTTATATCTTGAAATGCATCAAATGTTTTGGAGATGCAAAGATAAAAAATGGGAATACTTGGCCTTTAACAATGAATGCAAAACATGCTGATCGAGTTCTCTTTCAGGAATATACAGACAGGAGTTTAACAAATGGTTCTGTCAAGCAGATATAAGAGAAAGGAGGAGGAAAAAGAAATATGACAGTCATCTAAAAACTCTGCTAGAAAAGAACAGAAATGATTTCTCCCTCTCTCCCTGTCTCTCTCTCTCTCTCTCTCCCCCTTTCTTTCTCTCTCTCTGTCTGAAGCTAACAGAGTGTCTTCAATAATGTGCAAGTCTGAGCCAGATGAAATACAGGATTCTACAGCAAACCAACTAATTTAAAACAGCTTCAACCTTCACAAACTATGCTGCAGTATAAGCTAACAACTCTTTTAATTTTTTAATTGGACTCCATAATTATTTTACCTCTGATATCTGTGTGTGTGTTTGTGAGTGTGTGTGTTTGTGTACCTTTGTGTGTGAGCGTGTGTGTGTGTCTGTGCCTGTCTGTGTGTGGGTGTCAGTGTGGTGTGTGTCTGTGCCTGTCTGTGTGTGTGTGTCAGTGTGGTGTGTGTCTGTGCTTGTCTGTCTTTGTGTGCGTTTGTGTGTGTATGCCTGTGCACCTGTGTGTCTGTGTGTGTGTGCCTGTGTGTGAGCATGTGTATGTGTGCCTGTGTGTGAGCGTGTGTATGACTTGTTATGAAAATTGCATTTGGGGGAAACTATATTTTAAACCCTTTTTGCAACCAAGCATGGGGGTTGAATAGAAAGGGAGCCAGTTCACTCCCCGTCACCCAGTTGTAACAACATTCACACACACACATTCTCACACATACATTCTCACACACACACGCTCACACACACCCACATCCACATACCCACACACAGACACACACACACACAAAGATAATGTCCCAATGACAGGAAACTGCGACTGAGTGACAGCATGTCAGGAATATATAATAATCTCCATAATGTTATTGGAATTTATTGTAAAATAGAGTCCATTTCTCTGTGTCCACATGTGTCTGTGATGTGGTTGTGTGAGACTTTTTCGAATTAGAAGAAGCTGGTCTGGGTGTTTTGATGTAAGAAGAGAAGTTAGGTTTGAACTGTTAATTAGGTAAACATGGGGAAGTTTTAGAATGTAAAGTGTAAAGGAGGCAATTTGCATTATAATTTAAACCAAACGAGATTGTTTTCAAAGGAGAGAAATGTGTCACCGAGCCAGGTGAAGATAAGGAACAGTGTGTTTATTTTTGCCAAAGATTACTGGTAAGACTTAGGGCTATGAGAGATTTGTATTATTACAAAAATAAAGTCCAAAGACAAAGGGAAACAATGGGAATTTGCATTCAAAGGGGAAATTATGTATCAAGGAGTGAAGGCTGTGTGTAAGGGTTGGTGATTTTAAGATCTTACAATGATGAAAAGCCTTCAGCCTGCATGTACCAAGCTTCTGCCTCCAGGGACTGAAGTTAAGAGAATTCACTTTGAACTCAACTGTTCAGAGTATCGTTTACTGTTCCTGGGATATTTAAAATCTCTGTGTTTTACTGTTGCCTTAACAAAGCTAACAGAGAGTCTTCAACAAAATGCAAATCTGAATCAAATCACCACCAGGATGCCACAGGTAACCAATTAACCTTGAACAGCTGCAAACTTCAACAATCTACACCTCAAAGACAAGCAAAGGTATTAATCATATATTCTTTCAAATTTTTGTCGGACTCTAACTTTTTAATTCTGACATGTGTATAAATGGAAGTTAAATTAATTAAGGGATTTAGAAGTTATTATAGTAGTAATTTATAGACAGATGTGAATGCTTAAAAAACATTTTTTCTTGTTAATCAATGTTTAATTTAGTTTTATAAAATCCTCTTACACTGAAAAAAGGGTGAACTCTATTGTAAAGTGCTTTGGGACATCCAGAGATCATGCTATACAGAAGAGATTTGACTGGAGTAGCAAGTGTTTTCCTTACAGGAGAATGAGTCCCCAGGGTTGTAGAGTCAATCCTGTCAGATGAATGACTAACTGGAGACACTTCAGAGAGCTGACGTAATTCTGGAAATGTTCAGTTTACCAGGATTGGAGGAGAGATGATCTCCCTCTCCTGACTGCATCAGACAAGTGGTGAACCTGTTGAGGTGAACAGAATTACCTGTTAAACCTCTTAACCTCATTACTACTGAATTCAAAGCCCACATCTCAAAACATACAAGTTGGAAATTAGTTGTGACAGTTGTTTCAAGTTTCCCTCCGGGATTTGAACAGCTCAGCATTTACCATCTGTTATGTCATAACAGAGCTTCCTTCAACTTAACCAACGTGCCAAAAACGTATTATACTGTTTAAAGGAGACCTGTTTTTCAAAAGTACAAGATTAGGCACTGATCAAAAATGGCTGTCACGAGTCACCTGATTGCTGATACTGCAAACTTGATCACTTCTCTGGAAAGCTTCAAATGAATTGCACTACAGACATGTTGAATGAAAGTTCTCACTGAGGTGTGTCAGGGTCCACTTGAAACAGGGGCTCCCTTAAAAATGCAAGGCGCTGGACTCTGATCACTGTAGGTCTATCAAGGTAATGGGAACTGCTCACCATGCAGATATTCATCAATCATTCAAAACCCCTTGTGGAGGATGAAATGTCTCCATCTCCTGTTGATTTATATCTTGAAATGCATCAAATGTTTCAGAGATGCAAAGATCAAAAAATGGGCTTACCTGGCCTATAACAATGAATGCAAGACATGCTGATCGAATTCCCTTTTGGGAATATACAGACAGGAGTTTAACAACAGGTTCAGTCAAGCAGCTATAAGAGAAAGTAGGAGGAAAAAGAAAGATGGCAGTCACTCAAAAACACTGCTGGAAAAGAGCAGAAATTCTCTCTCTCTCTCTCTCTTTCTGAAGCTAACAGAGCTTCTTCAACAAAGTGCAAATCTGAATCAAATCACCACAAGGATGCCACAGGAAACCAATCAACTTTGCAAACTTCAACAATCTACACCTCAAAGACAAGCAAAGGTATCAGTCATATATTCTTTTAAATTTTTATTGGACTCTAACTTTTTATTTCTGACGTGTGTGTGTGTGTGTCTGTCTCTCTGCCTGTCTGTGTGAGTATGAGTGTGTCTGCCTGTGCGAGCGTGTGTCAGTGTGAACATGTGTGAGTGTGTGTGTGTGTCTGCGTGGGTCTATGTGTGTGTGAACGTGTGTGTGTGCATCTGCGTGTGTCTACGTGTGTCTGTGTGAACCTGTGTGTGTGTGTATGTGTTTGTGTGTGTCTGTGTGTCTGTGTCTGTGTGTGTGTGTGTGTACCTGTGTGCGTGTGTATTGTCGCATCTTTATTATGAACATTATTTAAAAATAGTGATCACACAAGCCTGGTTTCTAAGGAAATGAAACTGCAAACAATTTACAGTAAAGTGAAACGTACAGGAATAATCGATTTATTTTGAGCTGATGATATATAATTATACATGAGGCATGTTGCTAATTTCAAACATCATCTGAAATATGGCAGGTCTGACAGAGCAGCACTCCCTCAGCGCTCACCCTCCGAGAGTGCAGCACTCCCTCAGCACTGAGCCTCCGACAGTGTGGCACACCCTCAGTACTGAACCTCCGACAGTGCAGCACGCCCTCAGTACTGACCCTCCGAATGTTCAGTGCTGCTTCAGTACTGACCCTTTGATAGAGCAGCGCTCCCTCAGTACTGACCTCCTGACAATGCAGCACTCCCTCAATACTGACCCTTGAACAGTGCAGCACTCCCTCACTACTGACCCTCTGACAGTGCAGCAATCCCTCAGCACTGACCCTCTGACCGTGCAGCACTCCCTCAGTACTGACCCTCTGACAGTGCAGCACTCCCTCAGCACTGACCCTCTGACCGTGTAGCACTCCCTCAGTACTGACCCTCTGACAGTGCAGCACTCCCTCAGTACTGACCTTCTGACATGCAGCACCCCCTCATAACTGACCCTTTGACAGTGCAGCACTCCCTCATTACTGACCCTCTGACAGTGCAGCGCTCCCTCAGCAATGACCCTGTGACAGTGCAGCACTCCCTCAGCACTGACCCTCTGACAGTGCAGCACTCCCTCAGCACTGACCCTCTGACAGTGCAGCACTCCCTCAGCACTCTCTCACTGGGGAGAATCTGCCTGGGTTTTGAGCAGAAATCATGAGCAGGTCTTAAAACCACAACCTTCCGTATTAGAGAGAGTGTGTCTGAGAGAGAGAGAGACAGAGGGAGTCTGTGAGAGAGAAAAAGAGTTAGAGAGAGTGTGGTTGTGTGTGAGGGAGAGAGTGTGCTTATCAGAGAGAGTGTGTCTGAGTGAGGGAGAGAGTGTGCTTATCAGAGAGAGTGTGTGTGTGTGAGAGAGTGTGTGTGTGAGAGAGTGTGTGTGTGTGTGAGGGAGAGTGTGTCTGTGTGAGAGAGTGTGTGTGTGAGGGAGAGAGTGCGTATGTGAGAGAGTGTGTGTGTGAGAGAGTGTGTGTGTGTGAGGGAGAGTGTGTCTGTGTGAGAGAGTGTGTGTGTGAGGGAGAGAGTGTGTATGAGGGAGAGTGTGTGTGTGAGAGAGTGTGTGTCTGTGAGAGAGTGTGTCTGTGTGAGAGAGAGTGTGTGTGTGAGGGAAAGAGTGTGTATGAGGGAGAGTGTGTGTGTGAGAGAGTGTGTGTCTGTGAGAGAGTGTGTCTGTGTGAGAGAGTGTGTGTGTGAGGGAGAGAGTGCATATGTGAGAGAGTGTGTGTGTGTGAGGGAGAGTGTGTGTGTGTGAGAGAGTGTGTGTGTGAGAGAGAGTGTGTCTGTGTGAGGGAGAGAGTGTGTGTGAGGGAGAGAGTGTGTGTGAGGGAGAGTGTGTGTGTGTGAGAGAGTGTGTCTGTGAGAGAGAGTGTGTGTGAGAAAGAGAGTGTGTGTGTGAGAGAGAGTGTGTCTGTGTGAGGGAGAGTGTGTGTGTGTGAGGGAGAGTGTGTGTGAGGGAGAGTGTGTGTGTGTGAGAGAGTGTGTGTGTGTGAGAGAGTGTGTGTGTGAGAGAGAGTGTGTCTGTGTGAGGGAGAGAGTGTGTGTGAGGGAGAGAGTGTGTGTGAGGGAGAGTGTGTGTATGTGAGAGAGTGTGTCTGTGAGAGAGTGTGTCTGTGTGAGGGAGAGAGTGTGTGTGTGAGAGAGTGTGTGTGTGAGAGAGAGTGTGTCTGTGTGAGGGAGAGAGTGTGTGTGAGGGAGAGAGTGTGTGTGAGGGAGAGTATGCGTATGTGAGAGAGTGTGTGTGTGAGAGAGTGTGTGTCTGAGTGTGGGTTTGTTTGTGTGATAAAGATTCTGTGTATGTGAGGGAGTGAGAAGGAGGGAGACAGCAGAAGAGAAAGATAGAGAGAGATGGTAAATGTTTGAGAGAGAGAGAATGTGAGTGTCTGACCGAGAAAGAATGTATGTGTGTGAGAGAGATAGAGCAGAAGAGTGCAACAGAGAGAGATTGTGAGTGTTAGAGAGAGAATGTGTGTGTGTGAGAGAGAGATAGAGCAGGAGAGTGTGATAGAGAGAGATTGTGAGTGTTAGAGAGAGAACGTGTGTGTGTGTGAGAGAGAGAGATAGAGCAGAAGAGTGCGTTAGAGAGATATTGAGTGTTAGAGAGAGAATGTGTGTGTGAGAGAGAGATAGAGCAGAAGCGTGCGTTAGAGCGAGATTGTGAGTGTTAGAGAGAGAATGTGTGTGTGTGAGAGAGAGATAGAGCAGAAGAGTGTGATAGAGAGAGATTGTGAGTGTTAGAGAGAGAATGTGTGTGTGTGAGAGAGATAGAGCAGAAGAGTGCGATATAGAGAGATTGTGAGTGTTAGAGAGCGAACGTGTGTGTGTGAGAGAGAGAGAGATAGAGCAGAAGAGTGCGATAGAGAGAGATTGTGAGTGTTAGAGAGAGAATATGTGTGTGCGTGAGAGAGAGATAGAGCAGAAGAGTGCGATAGAGCGAGTTTGTGAGTGTTAGAGAGAGAATGTGTGTGTGAGAGAGAGAGAGATAGAGCAGAAGAGTGCGATAGAGCGAGTTTGTGAGTGTTAGAGAGAGAATGTGTGTGTGTGAGAGAGAGAGAGATAGAGCAGAAGAGTGCGATAGAGATTGTGAGGGCTAAACTCACTGAGAGAAAAATCTGGACACCCAGCAAAGGGAATGAGGGACCAATGAATTTTTGCCGTGTTTGGTGAATCGGTTTGCGGTGTCCCTTCTCAATCTCTCCTTCCTTGTCTTGACATTAGTTTATTCCCTGGGGCTGTTTAATTCCCTGAAAGGTGCCATTTAAACACAATTTGTTGTTGTTTGAGGAAGAAACGCTGGGGACAATTTCTGAAAAAGTCGCTGTCTTTATCATTTTCCATTTAGATGAGGAACTGAAGATGGGAGAGGTCGGTCTGAAACTGATCTTCATCAGCTTGCTGCAAGGTACAAATTCATTACTGATCGGAACTGAGGAAATTGGATTCTTTCCTGGATTGAGGAAGTGAGCATTTAATTTTAGAGAACAGGGTTAGTGATCACACAGAGAGTGAGCGAATAGCGAGTCAGAGAATATAGCAAAAGAAAAAGCCTCATACGGACTTGAAACGTCAACTCTGTTTCTCTCTCCACAGATGCTGTCAGAGCTGCTGAGTTTTGCCAGCATTTTCTGTTTGTGCATCAGTGAGCTTGTTTCAATAGGAACGAAAGTGCATTTATATAGCGCCTTTAATGCAGTAAAACATCCATATCGATTCACAGGATTCCCCCACAAGGGGAAACATCCCCTCAGCATCCACCCTGTCAAACCCCCCACCACCTCAGAATCTTATATGTTTCAATAAGATCACCTCTCATTCTTCTAAACTCCAATGGATACAGGGCCCAACCTGCTCAACATTTCCACATAAGACAAACCCCTTCATCACAGGAATCAGCCCAGTGAACCTCCTCGGAACTGCCTCCAATGCAGAGTCTATCCCTCCCTTAGTAAGGAGACCAGAACTGTACACACTGCTCCTGATATAATCTCACCAACGCCCTGTACAGTTGTAGCAAGACTCCCCTCCTTTTATAGTCCATCCCTTTACAATAAAGGCCAACAATCCACTTGCCTTCCTCATTCCGTGCTGTTCCTGAATGCTGACTTTCTGTGATTCATGTACAAGGACACCCAGATCCCTCTGTGTCGCATTCTGTAGACTCTCTCCATTGAAGTAATATTCTGCTTTTTGATGTCCTGTCCCCTCCCTTGTTGCCTTTCAGGAGTGATGTCAGAGGGATGGTCTATGAAGGCGCTGCCTCGGAGGGCCATCAGCAGCTCTTGTGTGGTTATTCCGTGTAGCTTTGACTTTCCTTCCCACTCTTACACAGCACTGCACGGAGCTTGGTTTAAATATTGCTATAGATGGAAATATACCATCACATACACCAAAGATCCCAATTATAGGATGGCCACATTCGTGGGACGTGCTAAAATAATCAGCGACTTGGAAGGGAAGAATTGTTCGGTGAGGATTGACAGTCTCAGAGCTGAAGACAGTGACGTGTATTACACCCAATTCTAAATCTTTTCACCAATTAGTCGTCCTCATGAAGATGAATGTCAGCCGAAGCCGTGGGTAATAATGCAGAGGTTTAAGTTTAACTCCAGAGTAAGGGCCCCGGGAGAGTCCATCGCAACCTATACAGTGAAGTGGAAGCAGGTGACTGAGCACTGGGACCTCGGAGACACACTCAATGACATGTTGCGGGGCCGATTGGTTTGTGTCGTTCACCCCAACACCATTCAGAGCCGTTTAATCGCAGAAGCCGACATCAATTTGAAGTGCACCTTGGAAATAGCGCCAGACATGGAAAGTGCTGGGAGAGACTGGCAGGATTTACAGGATGTGCAACATGGCACCAGTCCTCAGCTGGGACAGGAAACAACCACCGGGCGTGAGGCACAAACTGGAGAGAGAGAGAGAGAGAGAGACAGCCGCCAAGCGAGAGACAGTCTCTGCCACTCCAGAAACTAAAAGGCTTCGTGGGAGTATTTCAGCAGCAACTCCGAAGTTGGCCTGTTCTCGATGTGGGTGGGGGTGAGCACATACCGGACACCTGCAGGTTCAAGGGGGCAGAATGCCATCACTGCCACAAGAAAGGGGCGGGTAATAAAGCAATGCAGGGTGAAATTGAGACAGCCCATCAGGCAGCGCACCAACATGATGGAAGTGAATAATATCACAGAGCCTGAAGCTGCTGATACCGAAGGCAAGAGCTACAAGGAAGAGACTGAAGAGCTGAAGATTCAGCTGAAAGAAACCAAAGAGGCAGTTACAGTATCAAAACAATTTTACAGTTCAGAAGGAGGCCATTCAGCCCCCTCGAGCCTGTTACACAGGGAAAGGAGGAGGCCATTCAGCCCTCTCGAGCCTGTTACACAGGAACAAGAGGAGGCCATTCAGCCCCCTCGAACATGTTACACAGGAACAGGAGGAGGCCATTCAGCCCCCTCGAGCCTGTTACACAGGGAAAGGAGGAGGACATTCAGCTCCCTCGAGACTGTTACACAGAAACAGGAGGAGGCCCATTCAGCCCCCTCAAGCCTGTTACGCACGAACAGGAGGAGGCCCATTCAGCCCCCTTGAGCCTGTTACACAGGAACAGGAGGAGGCCCATTCAGCCCCCTCGAGCCTGTTACACAGGAACAGGAGGAGGCCCATTCAGTCCCCTCGAGCCTGTTACACAGGAATAGGAAGAGGCCATTCAGCCCCACTGAGCCTTTTACACAGGAACAGGAGGAGGCCCTTTCAGTCCCCTCGAGCTTGTTACACAGCAACAGGAAGAGACCCATTCAGCCCCAATTAGCCTGTTACACCGGAACAGGAGGAGGCCATTCAGCCCCACTGAGCCTGTTACACAGGAACAGGAGGAGGCCCATTCAGCCCCCTCGAGCCTGTTACATAGGAACAGGAGGAGGCCCATTCAGCCACTGATGCCCGTTACACAGGAACAGGAGGAGGACATTCAGCCCCTTGTAGGGTGTGGAGGTGTGTGACAGCTTCACCTGCGAATTCTGAGCCGTCTGAATTGCTCCCACTCCCTGGGTTCTAGACCTTGGACTTATTCGGGGCTTGTCACAAAGTGCAGCAGACAACTGGTTTTGGTGCAAGACAAAAACTGAATTTACTGAAGTCACAAATGAACTTATAACATTAGGATGACACTGAGATTATACGGACTTATAAAGTACACTGAGTTAAGAATGGGGAACACACGGCATAATGAGGGAAAATCACGCTACTAATGCCCTTACACTTGTCCCACACCCAAAACCTAACTAAATTGCACTAGGAGAGGTCAGGGATCACGCTCACCAACCCAGGGTTCCTTGACAGTTGGAAATCCAGCCAGGTAAGCTGGTTGCAGTTTTGGGGGACCCTCTTTGTTTCCTCTGGGGGCCTGTCGTCCCCACGTGGTCCTGGTCTGTGGAATCTGCGAAGGGTCTTCAGTTGGGTGGAGGGCGCGGTTGTGGGTGGTCGATCTTCATGGAGGGCAGCGGTTGTGGCCTTGTTGTCTCCAGTTGAGCCTGCCACCCCATGCCCCTCACCGTGATGTTGCCTGTGGGCCTGCAAACCTCCAGATCTCCTTGCTTAAATTCTGTTTCAACCGCTCCCAACTGCTCACTGCCCTGTGTCAGCTTTCAACACTGCAACCCTTCTGCTAGCTGGTTTCTCTCCCAACTGACTGCCCAGTTATACTGCCTTTCGAGTTTCTTATCGCAATCCAAATCAAGGTTCGTTCTTCGTTTGACTTTGGTGGGCTTCCCCAGGTGATTGATATCTCGTTGTTTTTAATGGGCTCGCATGATGTTTATCATTGTCTTCCTGCCCAGTAACTAGTTTTGAACTGAAAACCATTGTATGTGTGGAGTATTGATGGGTTCGCATAATTAAATTGCCTGCCTCAGAAGTTAGGAGCGATTATTGATGCAAGATTTTGATGGGCTTCAGTTCCGTGTGAAGTGAAGTCTTTCTCTGGGTTGATTGTATTAAAGGGAAGAATGCGTATTCTGTCTCCTCTCGTTGTCTGGTTTCAGGCCAAACATTCCACACTGCTCTCAATAAGCCCGGACATGTGCAGCCCCAGGCCTCCATGGGCCCAGCCTCCTGTCTGCAGGGTTTTACACTTAACTCAGCAGTTTAAAGGTCCAAAAGTGATATCCTTGTTGATGATATGGAAAATGTGGGAATTTCGAGAACCCTTCAAGAGATAGGGAGGGTTACAGGGGCTGGAGGAGGTTAAAGAAATAGGGAGGGTTGTAGGGGCTGGAGGAGGACACAGAGATAGTGAGAGTTGCAGGAGCTGGAGGAGGTTACAGGTATAGGGAGGGTTGTAGGCACTGGAAGCTGTGACAGAGATAGGGAGGGTTGTAGGGGCTGGAAAAGGTTACAGAAATAGGGAGGGTTGTAGAGGCTGGAGGAGGTTACAGAGATAGGTTGGGTTGTAGGGACTGGAGGAGGTTACAGAGATAGGGAGAGTTGTAGGGGCTGGAGGAGGACACAGAGATAGGGAGGGTTGTAGGGGCTGGAGGAGGTTACAGAAATGGGGAGGGTTGTTGGGGCTGGAGGAGGACACAGAGATAGGGAGGTTTGATGGGGGTGGAGCAGGTTGTAGAGATAGTGAGGGTTGTAGGGGCTGGAAGAGATTACAGAAATAGGGAGGGTTCTGGGGGTTGGAGGAGGTTACAGAGATGGGGAGGATTGTCAAGGCTGGTGGAGACTTGAGAGATAGGGAGGGTTACAGTGGCTAGAGGAGGTTACAGCTATTAGGGTGTTGTAGGGCTGGAGGTTGTTACAGAGATAGAGAGGATTGTATGGGCTTGTGGAGGAGGTTACAGATTTGGGAGGGTTGTTTGGGTTGGAGGAGGTTACAGAGATGGGGAGGGTTGTGGAGGTTGGAGGAGGTGACAGATATAGGGAGGGTTGTAGGGGTTGGAGGAGGTTACAGAGATGGGGAGGATTGTAGAGGCAGGTGGAGGCTGCCTAAGGGAGGGTTGTAGGGGCTGGAGCAAAGGGAGAGAGAGACGAGTTTACAGATATAGAGAGGGTTGTAGGGGCTGGAGGAAAGGGAGAGAGAGAGGAGGTTACAGATATAGGGAGGGAGACAGTCAGAGAGAGAGCGACCGGGAGAGAGAGAGCGATAGAGAGATTGAGAGACAGACAGAGACTGAGAGCGGGGGAAGCGAGAAGGAGAGTGAGAGAGAGAGAGCAAGTGTGAAAGATGGAGGAAGAGAAGAGTGGGGAGGTGTTGGTCTGATGGTCTTTTCACTGGACCAGTGATCCAGACACCCAGCGTAATGCTCCTGGGACCCTGGTTAGAATCCCACCACAGCAGTTGGTGGAATTTGAATTCAATAAAAACCTGGAATTAAAAGTCCGGTGATGACCAGGAAAACATTGCTGGTTATTGTATTTGGGTCACAAATGCCCTTTAGGGAGGGAAATCTGCTGTCCTTACCTGGTCTGGCCTACATGTGACTCCAGACCCACAGCAATGTGGTTGACTTTTAAAAAGTGGCCTCTGAACACGGGCAATAAGGGCTGGGCAATAAATCCTGGCCTAGGCAGCGATGTCCACATCGCATGAAAGAATGAAATAAAAGGACAGAGAGGGAAAGACAGAGTCGAGAGAGACCCAGAATGAAAAAAACACAGTAAACAATGGAAAATAAACATTCTGGTCTGATCTGGTCTTGTATACCTTCAATTGGAGCACTAGTAAAACAGGGAAATAAGAGTACTGGGCCAAACTGTTAGAGAGGGACACATTTAGAGAGAGAGAGAGAGAGATAGAGGGAGTCACTGAAAGAGATAAGGACAAGGAAAGAAAGAGTGAGAGAGAGAGACAGAGAGAGACACACAAAGAAGTAGAAAGAAAGTGATAGAGATGAAGTAGGAGAGAATCAGGAGAAAGATAGATAGATAGAGAGAGAGGATGGTAGAGAAAGAGAACGAGAGGAAAAGAGAGAAAGGCAGAATGTGATGGAACACTGAATCCTTGTCTATGCATTTTGAAATCCAGCCCAGAACTATCGTTGGAAGATTCAGCGAGTGTCCAGTACAGGGGACCCTGCCCAACCTTCTCATCCTGAGCTTCCCAGTGGGGCTGAAGAGGGCAGAGAGGAAACCTTCCTCTGTTATTCTGTTGTCGAATAAACACAACAATTCTGGAACTCTGCCCTTTCTATCTCACAGATTAGAATATAAGGGGGCAGAGGTCATGCTTCAGTCTACATAAAGCCCTGGCTAGACCACACCTGGAGTCACTGTGAGACATTCTGGGCCCCACACCTTAGGAAGGATATATTGCCCTCGGAGGGAGAGCAGTGTCAATTTACCGGAATGAGACCGGGACTCCAAGGGTTAAATTACAAGGAGAGATTAAACACAAACTCGGCTTGTATTCCCTGAAAGTTGGAATGTTAAGCAGGAGATTTGATGAGAGTTTACATGATACTAAGGGGAACAGATTGGGGTCGATAAAGAGAAACCATTTCCCCTGGTTGGGGGGAGTCTGGGACTCGGGGACAGAGCCTAAAAAGGAGTGGCCAACCTTTCAGGAGTGAAATTAGGAAGTACAAAGGGTGGGAGAAATTTGGAACTCTCTTCCCCAAACGGAAACTGATGCACAATCAAGTTGTTCATTTTAAACCTGTGAGATTGATAGATTTTTGTTATCCAAAGGTATTAAAGGAGATGGGACAAAGGCATATGGGGCTAGTTTGCAGATCAGCCATGATCTCATTGAATGTTGGAGCAGGCTCGAGGGGCCAAATGGCCTCCTCCTACCCTCATGTAATAGAAACTTACCTGTCAGAAGCCAGTTTATGTTGATGTGAGTCTGAGTCGATGTCTGAACCCAGTTGGTGACTTGTTCCATACAAAGCAAGAGCGTTCATGCCCTTCAATGTTCCTGGATAAACCATTAACAAAGCTGGTGACAGACAGTCTCCACATGGTAAACACTGACCGATCAACACATGACTTGGCTGTTAACCCCCAAACCTCAGCGTAAATCAGTTCCCCCTCGAGACCCCTTGTCCAAAATAAAAGCAACGCACACAATTTGTAAAATAGTAAGTGTCTGTCAGGAAGGAGGAGCAATGAGAGGAGGAAGGGGTTAGGGGGCCTGCGCTTCACCTGATTTGCCGACATAAGAACCAGCCCCTATGTTTTTGCTATGTTGTGTTGCGTCAATATGAACACATATTTGCACAAGATGAAGGTCGTTGTGTAGGGACTGATAGTTCTCGGAAACCAGACAGTCAATGTCCCAGTGACCTTACTGCTGGTCCCAGGCCAGTGGGACAGGGAACATCGACACTGCAATGTCCAGAAATGGGTGTGATACCACACAGATACCCACCCCCGGCTGTCCTCTTCAAGTGTTTCAGGTATAAAGAGCAGTAACTCCTCTAGTTACAAACCAAAGCATCAAAGCAGAGCCAGAAGATCAGAAGAGACAGGCAGAGATGGGAAACTCCCAGATGAAATTGCGACTTGTCTTGTTCACTCTGACTTTGCTGCTCTCTCTGCAGCTGAGTCACTTCTTCTCCTTGTCGAAGGTAAGCTAAGAGATGTCCCTCTGGGTGAGGTGTTTCTTGCACATGACCCTACGTCTACCACCCAGATAGACTGGTCTCTTCCGCAATTTGATATTATTATGTTCGTGCCTTTAATATTGTCGCCCTCTATGAATTTAACATAATTTCCTTCTGTCATTTCCCCTGAAATTCTCATTCTTGTTTTCAATCCCTCCTCAGCCACTCCCTATCTCTGTAAACTCCACCAGGCCTTACAACCCTCCATATCTCTGAATCCTCCTCCAGCCCCTACAACCCTCCCTATCTCTGTAACCTCCTCCAGCCCCTACAACCCTCCCTATCTCTGTAACCTCCTACAGCCTCTACAACCCTCCCTATCCCTGTAACCTCCTCCAGCCTCTACAACCAGCCCTATCTCTGTAACCTCCTCCAGCCCCTACAACCCTCCCTACGTCTGTAACCTCCTCCAGCCCCCACAACACCCCCCCCATCTCTGTAACCTCCTACAGTCTCTACAACCCTCCCTATCTCTGTAACCTCCTACAGCCTCTACAACCTTCCCTATCTCTGTAACCTCCTCCAGCCCTTACAAGCCTCCCTTAATCTGTAACCTCCTACAGCCTCTACAACCCTCCCTATCTCTGTAACCTCCTCCAGCATCTACATCCCTCCCTATCTCTGTAACCTCCTACAGCCTCTACAACCCCCCCTATCTCTGTAACCTCCTACAGCCTCTACAACTCTCCTTATCTCTGTAACCTCCTCCAGCCCTTACAACCCTCTCTATGTCTGTAACCTCCTACAGCCTCCACAACCCTCCCTAACTCTGTAACCTCCTACAGCCTCCACAACCCTCCCTATCTCTGTAACCTCCTCCAGCCCCCACAACCCTACCTAAATCACTGGTCTGAGTCTCACTCCACGGAATTCAGTCCCATAATGTAGGTCAACACTCCGTGCTGAGGGAGTGCTGCACTGTCAGAGGGTCAGTAGTGTGGAAGTGTTGCACTATTGGAGGGTCAGTACTGAGGGAGGGCTTTAGTGTCGGAGGTTCAGTACTGAGGGAGTGCTGCACTGTCGGAGGGTCAGTACTGAGGGAGTGCTGCACTGTCAGAGCTTCTGAACTGAGGGAGTGCTGCACTGTCAGAGGGTCAGTACTGAGGGAGTGCTGCACTGTCAGAGTTTCTGAACTGAGGGAGTGCTGCACTGTCAGAGGGTCAGTACTGAGGGAGTGCTGCACTGTCAGAGGGTCTGAACTGAGGGAGTGCTGCACTGTCAGAGGGTCTGAACTGAGGGAGTGCTGCACTGTCGGATGGTCTGAACTGAGGGAGTGCTGCACTGTCGGAGGGTTTGAACTGAGGGAGTGCTGCACTGTCAGAGTTTCTGAACTGAGGGAGTGCTGCAGTGTCAGAGTTTCTGCACTGAGGGAGTGCTGCACTGTCGGATGGTCTGAACTGAGGGAGTGCTGCACTGTCAGAGTTTCTGAACTGAGGGAGTGCTGCGCTGTCTGAAGAACATTGTACAAATTGCACAAAATTGCATCTGATGCCTGTGTTTCATGCACACATGAAGTTCATGCACACAACAGGAATACTTCTCGCTGTTTCTCAGCAGCAAGGCAGCCTTCATATCTCACCACCCACTGGCAAGTGTGTGCAGCTAAAATGTGACATGTTTACATTGGAAATTTCTGTTATAAAGATGGGCACAGGAATTCATCTGATTGGAAAATGTGACAACATCAAGTAATGTGTTTGAGCCTAGAATTTTGCAGCAAAATAAGAATTTTAATCTATAAATATCTACAGAAAAGCCTGAGCATTTTAATCACTTGTGTTAATCAATGTAATTTTATTCATAACCCAAATGCTTCTTACAATCTATCGCAGCATGAAAAAGGTGCAGCATTCAGAAAGCATATTCCAATCAGAGAACAGAGTTTAGCAACGTCACATTTCTGTTCATTCATATTCGACCATGTTGGCTGCACACAGCCAGACAATGCCGTGGTTATGATGTGTCCACACAGCAGGAGTGGGGAGCACCAGGTATAAGGAAAAGTTTCAGCTTGCTGAGGAGAAGAAGGAGAATCTCTCGTTCCAGGTTTCTCTCCGTACATTAAGAAGCAGGCATGCCGATGTTTCATTGCACTCTGTCTGCTGATGGGAGTCCGCTTGGAAATTGCTGTTTGTGCTGATTGAAAGAATAAGCTTTTCATAAATTGAGGGATTGAGTACAAACACAGGGAGGTTATGCTGAACATTTATAAAGCTCTGGTTAGGTCACAACTAGAGTATTGTGTCCAGTTCTGGTCTCCTCACTTTGGGAAGGTAGTGAGGGTCCTTGAGAGGGTGGGGAGGAGATTGAGCAGAATGGGTCCAGGGATGAGGGATTTTACCTACAAGGTTGGGTTGGAGAAGCTGGGATTGTTCTCCTTGGAGCAAAGGAGATTGAGGGGGGATCTGATCGAGGTGTACAAGATGATGACGGGTTTAGATAAGGTAGACAAAGAGAAGCTGTCGCCATTAGCTGATGGTACAAGGACTGGGGGACACAGATTGAAGGTTTTGGGCAGTGGGGGGATGTGAGGAGGAACTTTTTTACACAGCGAGTGGTAATGAGCTGGAACTCACTGCTTACGAGGATGGTGGAAGTAGAGACGATGAACGATTTCAAAAGGAAATTGGACGGACACTTGAGGGGAAATAAACTTGCAGGGTTACGGGGATAGAGCAGGAAGAATGGGACTGAGTGGATTAATCTACAGAGAGACAGCATGGACTCAATGGGCTGAATGGGCTCCCACTGTGCTGGAATGCCTCTCTGATACGAAGTTGATTCTAACCAGGACACTGACCAGTTTCATTACAACTTAACCCAACATCGCACGTTATTTGTCCGCACTGAATGACCAGATTGTTGCTGTACAAAGCTTCAAACAGTCTGTCGACTTCCTTTCACTGTTTGTCCCTCCCAGACACAGACTCCAGCGATAGTGATAACCACAGCCACAAGGAATATCACAGCTCGTATTCCCAGGATCTGGATCACGTGCAGAATCTCTCCTCCACTGTCTAGAGAACACACAGAAAGAAATCATCACTGACTCTCCGCTTTCAATCTCTCACTCTGGCTGAACAATCAAGCTTCATATCACTGCAACATTTGCTGTACTATTGACCCATCCACTGGGATTCAATGTGGAATGAATGTTTTCATTGTAAACACTCTAAGAGTGGACAATCTGAACTTTCCCCTTAGCGTGGAACATTGGTGAGAATGGATCATTGTGCTGTTTGACTCCTTGTCCAATGTTTCTCTCCATCGCTGTGTACAGGATTGTGCTGTAGAAAATTCTGGAAACGTTTAGCGCCGGGTAGAAATCCATCTCGGATGCGTGTGTGAATCGGGCAGGATTGAGATGGACTCCCCCACGGACTTACACGCCCCGCTTAATAAACAGTTCCAATCTTTACCCAGAGAGAGGGAGAATGTGGAACTCACTCCCACAGGGAGTGGTTGAGGTGAGTAGTAGCAAATTGGGAAGAGAAATTGCTTGAAAAGCAGGGAGATGCAAGGGTTAAGTGCGACAGTGCCACCACTGGTGGGAGAGTGTAACTACAGTGTGACGTTTACATAGGCAATCCCCATTATGAACAAGGACATTGGACATCATGTGCAAAATTGGCTCTGGAAAGGTGAGAACATGATGTAAGCTTTTCACCAACTTCGTAAACCTCTCCATCTTTCTCTTATTGTCAGATACTCAAACAACATTTCACACAGAATCACAGAAGGAGGAGTTGGGACAGGTGACTGGTCAAAGGTTCAGGTTTCAGGAAGCTTTTTAAAGGAGGATAGAGAGTTAGAGAGGCAGAGAGTATCTGTGAGAATCTCTGTGCATCTGAGTGTCTGTAATAGACTTTGCAATTTCCATGTTCTTCCATAAACTTGAAAGGGAACACAATTCACAGAATCCATGTCAACTCTCCGGTGTAGCACTGAGGGAGGTCAGGTAACCCCCGAGGGAGAATGTGCGAGTGTGTTTGTTTGTGAGAGTGTCCTTTTGTGTGCTCATACATGTGGGATTGTGTGTCTGCGGGTGTCTATTTAGGTTTGTATAATTGTGTGTGTTTGTGTAGTGTTTGAATCTGAGAGAGCTGTTGAAGTCTGTGTACACTCACGTTCCACAGTGATGTTTATGAAACCCTCCACTGCTCCATGTTCATTCTCTGGCTCACACTGATAGTCTCCAGTGTCCCTGGATGTAATGTGAGGAATCACCAACCACAGCTCATTGTTGGAACTTGTTCTGTTCATTGTGATATTCAGATGTCAGGGCAGGACTCAACATGACAAATCACAGGTTTACCAACAGGAAGTGAACAACAATTTATATTTAATGGGAAGAGAGTGCTGATTGATTGGCAAGTGGTCTCTGATTGGAGGAGGTGTTGCCATGGAGAGTAATGTGTGCGAGCTGTAAAGTTTAGACAGCTTGTCTCTTCATTCAGCAATAATCAATTAAAGATCAGTTAAATTCTATCGACTGTGAAGCACTTTGAGAGGTCTGAGAATGTGGATACTGAGAACAGGCTGCACTGTCAGAGGGTAAGTGCTGAGGGAATGCTGATGTAGAATGAAGGGCGTCGGTACTTACCTTGCACAGTTAGTACGAGGGTCCGCTCCGATGAAACAGATGGATATCTCACTCTGCAGCTGAGATTGTGTCCGTGGTGTTTGAGTAATGGGATTAGGGTCAGAACAGAAGTATAGGTCAGAGTGATACCATGCTGAGTTACAGTGTTTGAGACTGATCCAGGTACGTCAGTGGGAGTGTCCCAGGTTAAGACAGGTGCTGCTGTTCCATTGCACGTTGTGTTGAGGGTGCAGCTTACATCCACACGCTTTCCTGCAATAATTTCAGCAGGGAATATCGTGGGTTTATCTGTGAAATCTAACAGACAGAGAATGGATCCTTTTAGAGAAATATAACGTGAAGCATCAGTTCAAATAGAAACCACAGTCCCACAAGAGAAAGCACTTTTACAAGGATGATATCAGATCTGAGAGATTACAATGATCAGGAGAGAATTTCCTGCTTTGAGACTTTGGTGTTTCTGTCTCTCAGCTTAATACACGTTCACTCCGAGACACTTGAACTGATAATAGTGGGTGCGGGTGGTGGAGCAGACCAGAGTTTGCAGTGCAATACCCCATCATTCACTCAGCGATATGGGCCATTTATTACTTTGCAATTTGTGGGAGCCTGCTGTGTGCAAATTGGCTGCTGCGTTTCCCACATTATAACAGTAACTACAATTCAGGAATCAGCTCATTGGCTGTAAAGTGATTTTGTAATTGCTGAGGTGGTGAAAGGCTCTATAGAAATGTGAATATTTCTTCTGTCGAAATGTCAGACTTCTGGACAGAATAAGAGAGATCAATGGGAGTGGATAACCTGATAACATTGATGGACACAGTCAATACATTTAATCATTGATATTAAAGTGAGTATTAGAGGTTGCTTTAGGACTGAACTGGAAGCTATCACCAGGTTATTGAGAATCAGACAGTGTGTTACAATAAGTTGTGTTTTGTGTTAATATGTAAACATCACAGATTGTGTTATTTCCCATTGAGTGTTGAACGTGAATTGTTGAGTAATTATAACACAGCACTTACCAGAAACGTGAAGCTGGGTTACAGGGTAATAGTTATGGCTCGGACCATTGTCAAATTCTATTCTGAAAAAATAAGGTCCTGCATCTTCCCGTCTGATGTTGTTTATAATCAGGGAACAGTCACCATCTTTCAGGTCTCCAGACAGCCGGGTCCGATGGTGGAACCGTGGTAACTCGTGATTGTGATCCTTGGAGTGAAAGGCTATGGGAGCCCAGGGAATCTGTTTCTCGTTATTAAACCAGACTCCACCTCGCGGTTGGTTTTCCAGACACGATGGATAACTATAATGACATGGAATCTGTACACACGAACCTTCCTGTGCTGTCACCTCTCATGGAGTGTCACCTTTCCACTCTTGTGAGGGTTCAGCTGGGGAGAGAAATCTCAATATTTAACTCTGGATGGTTTGTGGATCCACTGAACCTGAGATTGACAGATGAGGCTTAATTGGGGGGATGGTCAATACTGAGGAGGAGTGCAACAAATTATTTTGGCAGGAAGAATAGAAAAACAGAATATTATTTAAATGGAGACAGTCTGCAGAATGCAGTACAGAGGGATCTGGGTGTCCTTGTACATGAATCACAGATAGTCAGCATTCAGGAACACCACGGAATGAGGAAGGCAAGTGGAATGTTGGCCTTTATTGCAAAGGGATGGAGTATAAAAGGAGGGAAGTCTTGCATCTTCTGCACAGGGTGTTGGTGAGATTGTAACAGGATCATTGTGTACAGGCAGTTCAGAGAAGCTTCACTGGGCTGATTCCTGGGATTAAAGGGTTTGTCCTGTGAGGAAATGTTGAGCAGGTTGGGCCTGTATCCATTGGAGTTTAGAAGAATGAGGGGTGACCTTATTGAAACATATCCGATTCCGAGGGGGCTTGACAGGGTGGATGCTGGGAGGATGTTTCCCCCTCGTGGGGGAATCTAGAACCAGGGAGCACAGTTTGGGAATGAGGGCTCTCCCATTTAAGACTGAGATGAGGAGGAATTTCCTCTCTCAGAGGGGTGCTACCCTGTGGAATTCTCTTCCCCAGAGAGCAGTGGAGGCTGGGCCATTGAATAGACTCAAGGCTGAGTGAGGCAGGTTTTTGATCGACAAGGGAGTCAAGGGTTTGGGGGACAGGCAGGAAAATGGAGTTAAGGCCACAACCAGATCAGTGAGAGCAGGCTCGAGGGGCCGAATGGCCTGCTCCTGTTCCTATTTCTTATGTTCCTACATTCCTACCTCCTTATGTGGTTGTGTTATGAAGAATTTTAAAAGAGTGATAAAAGGGATAGCGAGAGTGAGAGAGAGTGAGAGAGAGAGATTGAGAGAGAGGGAGAGGTTTAGGGAGTTAATTCCAGAGCTCAGGGCCCCAGGCAGCTGAAGGCACGGCCACCAATAGTAGAGCGATGGGAATCGGGGGAAGCTCAAGAGGCCGGAATTGGAGGAGTGCAGAGATCTCTGAGGGTTGTAGGGGCTGGAGGAGGTTATAGAGATAGGGAGGGTTTTGATGGGTTGGAGGAGGTTACAGAGATAGGGAGAGTTGTAGGGGTTGGAGGAGGTTATAGAGATAGGGAGGGTTGTAGGGGTTGGAGGAGGTTATAGAGATAGGGAGGGTTGTAGGGGTTGGAGGAGGTTATAGAGATAGGGAGGGTTGTAGGGGTTGGAGGAGGTTATAGAGATAGGGAGGGTTGTAGGGTTGGAGGAGGGTATAAAGATAGGGAGGGTTGTAGGGGTTGGAGGAGATTATAGAGATAGGGAGGCTTGTAGGGCCTGGAGGAGGTGATAGAGATAGGGAGGGTTGTAGGGGTTGGAGGAGGTTATAGAGTTAGGGAGGGTTGTAGGGTTGGAGGAGGTTATAAAGATAGGGAGGGTTGTAGGGGTTGGAGGAGGTTATAGAGATAGGGAGGCTTATAGGGCCTGGAGGAGGTGATAGACATAGGGAGGGTTGTAGGGGTTGGAGGAGGTTATAGAGTTAGGGAGGGGTGTAGGGGTTGGAGGAGGTTATAGAGAATGGGAGGGTTGTAGGGGCTGGAGGAGGTGATAGAGATAGGGAGGGTTGTAGGGGTTGGAGGAGGTTATAGAGTTAGGGAGGGGTGTAGGGGTTGGAGGAGGTTATAGAGAATGGGAGGGTTGTAGGGGCTGGAGGAGATTATAGAGTTAGGGAGGGGTGTAGAGGTTGGAGGAGGTTATAGAGTTAGGGAGGGGTGTAGGGGTTGGAGGAGGTTATGGAGATAGGGAGGGTTGTAGGGGCTGGAGGAGGTTATAGAGAATGGGAGGGTTGTAGGGGCTGGAGGAGGTTATAGAGTTAGGGAGGGGTGTAGGGGTTGGAGGAGGTTATAGAGTTAGGGAGGGGTGTAGGGGTTGGAGGAGGTTATGGAGATAGGGAGGGTGCGGCGACTGGAGGAGGATGCAGGGGCAGAGAGGGTTCCAGGGGCAGGGGGAGTTTACAGGAATGGGGAGATATGTACGGGCTGGACGGTTTGCATAGGTAGGGAGGGTTGGTGAGGCTGGTGGAGATTTCAGAGGTAGGGAAGTTTGTAGGGACTGGAGGAGTTTATTGAGATGGGGGAGTTTTTGGGGCATGAGGAGGTTACACAGATAGGGAATTTTCTAGGGGCTGGAGGAGGTTACAGAGATAAGGAGGATTGTGGAGGGATGGAGGAGGTTACAGAGATAGGGAGGGGAACTGAGTCTGGAGGAGATTGCAGAGATAGGGAGGGTTGTAGGGACTGGAGGAGGCTCATGAGATAGGGAGGGTTGTAGGGACTGGAGGAGGCTCCTGAGATAGGGAGGGTTGTAGGGACTGCAGGAGGCTCCTGAGATAGGGAGGGATGCCGTGGATGAAGGAAGAGGTGAAGTTAACTGAAATGGGGAGGAAGAATATTCAAAAATTGTGACATTGAGACTTTGCTTGACCAGGAGCCAGTTTCGGTCATCGAGCAGAGCGGGTGATAAGGGAATGGGACTTGGTGTGAGTAAGGACCTGGTCAGCAGTTTTGGATGGCCTCAAGTTTATGGAGTATAGAGCGTGTGTTGGAACAGTCGAGTCTGGAGGTAATGAAGGCGTGGATGAGGGTTTCAGCAGCAGATGAGATGAGACAGGGTGAAGTCGTGCGATGTTACGGAGGTGGAAATAGACGGTGTTAGTGAGGGCGCAGATATGTGGCCAGAAGCTCATCTCAGGATCAAATGGGACAACAAAGCTGTGAACAGATTGGCTTCAATCTCAGAGAGCTGCCAGGGAGAGGAATGGAGTTGGTAGCGAGGGAACAGAGTTTGGAGCAGGGAATGAAGACAATGGCTTCAGTCTTTCCAATATTTAATTGGAGGGAATTTCTGCCCATCCAGTACTGGATGTCGGATAAGCAGCCTGATAATTTAGCAGCAGTGGAGGAGTCGAGAGAGGTGGTGGTGAGGTAGAGCTGGGGATCCTCAGTGGACAGGTGAAAACTAACACTGTTCAGATGATGCTGCAAAGCCATTGCAAGTGATTCTCTGGCTACGATGAGATGGATAAGAATGGAGCCAGGGGAGAGCAGTCCCACCCAGCTGGACGACAGTGGAGAGGTGTTGGAGGAGGATGGTGTGGTCGAGCGTGTCAAAGACTGCAGACAGATCGAGAAGGAGGAGGAGGGAAAGTTTACCTTTGTCACAGTCACACAGGATGCCATTTGTGACCTTGATAAGAGCTGTTTCAGCACAGTGGCTGGGGTGGGAACCTGATTGGAGGGATTCAAACATGGAGTTCCGGGAAAGATGGGAACGGATTCGGGAGATGGAAACACGTTCAAGGACTTTGGAGGAGGAAAGAAAGGCTGGAGATGGGATGGGGGTTTACACGGACAGTGTGAGGGGTGGAAGGTGTAGTGGGGAGGAGACACTTCACTCAGCGGGAAGGCGTCATCACCCCTCAGCTCGGTTTACGTTACAGCTATGATGTGGATTCAATGACACACAATAAGCTCATGGATCTGGGAGCAGAAATAGACAAATCATTAAAAATAGCTGGTTAACACGGCCAAGAAACAAGCAAATCAAACACTATTATTTCCCATTGAGTGTTGAATGTGAATTGTTGAGTAATTATAACACAGCACTTACCAGAAACGTGAAGCTGGGTTACAGGATAGTAGCTGTAACTATTACTGCTGTCAAATTCTATTCTGAAAAAATAAGGTCCTGCATCTTCCCGTCTGATGTTGTTTATAATCAGGGAACAATCACTATCTTTCAGGACTCCAGACAGCCGGGTCCGATTGTGGAACCGTGGTAACTCGCGATTGTGATCCTTGGAGTGAAAGGCTATAGAAGATGTTCCCGCTTTCCCGTTATTAAACCAGACTCCACCTCGTGGTTGGTTTTCCAGACACGATGGATAACTGTAATGACATGGAATCTGTACACACGAACCTTCCTGCGCTGTCACCTCTCGTGGAGTGTTACCTTTCCACTCTTGTGAGGGTTCAGCTGGGGAGAGAAATATCAATATTTAACTCTAGATGGTTTGTGGATCCACTGAACCCGATATTTACAGATGAGGCTTAATTGGGGGGATGGTCAATACTGAGGAGAATGGCAACAAATTATTTTGGCAGGAAGAATAGAAAAACAGAATATTATTTAAATGGAGAGAGGCTGCAGAATGCAGTACAGAGGGATCTGGGTGTCCTTGTACATGAATCACAGAAAGTCAGTATTCAGGAATACCACAGAATGAGGAAGGCAAGTGGAATGTTGGCCTTTATTGCAAAGGGATGGAGTATAAAAGGAGGGAAGTCTTGCAACAGCTCCACAGGGTGTTGTTGAGATTGTAACAGGATCATTGTGTACAGGCAGTTCAGAGAATCTTCACTGGGCTGATTCCTGGGATTAAAGGGTTTGTCCTGTGAGGAAATGTTGAGCAGGTTTGGCCTGTATCCATTGGAGTTTAGAAGAATGAGGGGTGACCTTATTGAAACATATCCGATTCTGAGGGGGCTTGACAGGGTGGATGCTGGGAGGATGTTTCCCCCTCGTGGGGGAATCTAGAACCAGGGAGCACAGTTTGGGAATGAGGGCTCTCCCATTTAAGACTGAGATGAGGAGGAATTTCCTCTCTCAGAGGGGGGCTACCCTGTGGAATTCTCTTCCCCAGAGAGCAGTGGAGGCTGGGCCATTGAATAGACTCAAGGCTGAGTGAGGCAGGTTTTTGATCGACAAGGGAGTCAAGGGTTTGGGGGACAGGCAGGAAAATGGAGTTACGGTCACAACCAGATCAGTGAGAGCAGGCTCGAGGGGCCGAATGGCCTGCTCCTGTTCCTATTTCTTATGTTCCTACATTCTTACCTTCTTAAAATATTAAAGCTGCAGAATAAACATGCAAGTGAATGACCCGCTCGACCCACCTTCCATCTGGGGGTCCCATGGGGAGGACCCTTCCTGAGCCAGATCCACCAGCCAACATGGTCTGGATCCGAGCACAGGAGACACGGGGGGGAGTGACTAACAGGCTCCTTGTGACAGGCCCCCTCTGTCCAATGGCTGGCTTTCAGCTGCCAAGGCCAGAGTGGTCCTTGCTAAAACCAGCTCATGACAGGCCAGGACCCCTGTGCAGACCCCCTCCAGCGCTGCAGCCTCTGTACAAACCCCTCATGCGCTTGTGGAGAGACACAAACAAGGCTGCACATTACCGAGGAGAGTCCCCTCTACGGACTAAGGGGCTGACTCATCAGCTTAAACTCAGCAAATGAGGAGGCTCTCGCTCGGTATCGGGGCTTGGCATTGGTTCAATAAAAATAATCAAATGACATTTTGGACAGAAATCTAAGGAGGTTGTACATTCCCTCAAAAGTAAGACTCGAGCTGGGGTCGAGGGTCAAAGGGCAACAACTTATATTTACACAACAACTTTAACATGACAAATCACCCCAAGGTGCTACACAGGAGCATCATAAAACAAAGTATGTCACCCAGACACATGTGGAGATATTAGCGGCCGCTGACCAGAAAAGGTCGGTGTTATGGAGAATCTTAAAAGGTGGATGAAATGGATAATGACAGAGAGAGAGAGAGAGATAGAGAGAGTGAGAGAGAGGGATGGAGAGGGGTTGAGGGACGGTATTACAGAGCTCGGGCCCCAGGCATCTGAAGGCATGGCCGCCGATGTTGGAGTGAAGGGATCGGGGGATGGTCAATAGGCTGGAATTGGAGGAGCGCAGAAACCTCAGAGGGTTGGAGAGACTGGAGGAGTTACAGAGATAGGGAGGGTTGTAGTGATTGGAGGAGTTACAGAGATAGGGAGGGTTGTAGGGGCTGGAAAAGTTAAGAGAGATTGGGAGAGTGTAGGGTCTGGAGGAGTTTGCAGAGGTAGGGAGGGTTGCAGTGACTGGGGCAGGTTACAGAGGCAGGGAAAGTTGTCGGGACTGGAACAGGCTACAGAGATAGGGAAGCTTTTAGGGGAAGGAGGAAGTTACAGAAATAGGGAGGTTTGTAGTGGCTGGAGGCGGTTGCAGAGATTGGTAGGTTTGTTGGGCAGGATGAATTTACAGATGTAGGGAAGCGGTAGAGACTTGAAGAGGTTACAGAGATAGGGAGGGTTGTAGGTACTGGAAGAGGAAGAGGAGATTACAGGGAAAGTGAGGAAACAAAATGAAAATTGTGACATTGAGACTTTGCTTGACCAGGAGCCAGTCTCGGTCATCGAGCAGAGCGGGTGATAAGGGAATGGGACTTGGTGTGAGTAAGGACCTGGTCAGCAGTTTTGGATGACCTCAAGTTTATGGAGTGTAGAGCGTGTGTTGGAACAGTCGAGTCTGGAGGTAATGAAGGCGTGGATGAGGGTTTCAGCAGCAGATGAGCTGAGTCAGGGTGAAGTCGTGCGATGTTACGGAGGTGGAAATAGACGGTGTTAGTGAGGGCGCAGATATGAGGCCGGAAGCTCATCTCAGGATCAAATGGGACAACAAAGCTGTGAACAGATTGGCTTCAATCTCAGAGAGCTGCCAGGGAGAGGAATGGAGTTGGTAGCGAGGGAACAGAGTTTGGAGCAGGGAATGAAGACAATGGCTTCAGTCTTTCCAATATTTAATTGGAGGGAATTTCTGCCCATCCAGTACTGGATGTCGGATAAGCAGCCTGATAATTTAGCAGCAGTGGAGGAGTCGAGAGAGGTGGTGGTGAGGTAGAGCTGGGGATCCTCAGTGGACAGGTGAAAACTAACACTGTTCAGATGATGCTGCAAAGCCATTGCAAGTGATTCTCTGGCTACGATGAGATGGATAAGAATGGAGCCAGGGGAGAGCAGTCCCACCCAGCTGGACGACAGTGGAGAGGTGTTGGAGGAGGATGGTGTGGTAGAGCGTGTCAAAGGCTGCAGACAGATCGAGAAGGACGGGGAGGGAAAGTTTACCTTTGTCACAGTCACACAGGATGCCATTTGTGACCTTGATAAGAGCTGTTTCAGCACAGTGGCTGGGGTGGGAACCTGATTGGAGGGATTCAAACATGGAGTTCCGGGAAAGATGGGAACGGATTCGGGAGATGGAAACACGTTCAAGGACTTTGGAGGAGGAAAGAGAGGCTGGAGATGGGACGGGGGTTTACACGGACAGTGTGAAGGGTGGAAGGTGTAGTGGGTAGGAGACACTTCACTCAGCGGGGAGGTGCCATCACGCCTCAGCTCGGTTTACGTTACAGCTATGATGTGGATTCAATCCCACACAATAAGCTCATGGATCTGGGAGCAGAAATAGACAAATCATTAAAAATTGTGACGCTGGTTAACACGGCCAAAAAACAAGCAAATCAAACACTATTATTTCCCATTGAGTGTTGAATGTGAATTGTTGAGTAATTATAACACAGCACTTACCAGAAACGTGAAGCTGGGTTACAGGGCAATAGTTATGGCTCGGACCATTGTCAAATTCTATTCTGAAATAATAATATCCTGCATCTTCCTGTCTGATGTTGTTTATAATCAGGGAACAGTCGCCATCTTTTAGGTCTCCAGACAGCCGGGTCCGATTGTGGAACCGTGGTAACTCGTGATTGTGATCCTTAGAGTGAAAGGCTATGGTCCAACTTGAACATATTTTCCATGTGTACCATTCCAGATACCAGATTCTGACACGTGTTCTCCCTACTAAACGTGCTGGATAACTGTAATTACATGGAATCTGTACACACGAACCTTCCTGCGCTGTCACCTCTCGTGGAGTGTCACCTTTCCACTCTTGTGACAGTCCAACTGGGGAGAGAAATATCAATATTTAACTTTGGATGTTTTGTTGATTCACTAGACTCGATATCCACTCCCTCCATCACTGGGGCACAGTGGCTGCAGTGCGGACCATCTACAGGACGCACAATGATCTTCCCAAGGTTTCACAATGGATGGAAGAGAATCCTGGACACAGGAGTTGACAAGGTCATTCTACACTGGTTCATGTTCCTCTGGTCCCTGTTTGTGCACAAACCTGCTATCCAACAGAACTGAAGTTGAGGAAATTCCTTTTGGAATTCCACTGTCCAGGGCATTGGGTTAACTTACTAAGTTTGTTCTAAATCTAACATCTATTTTTGGTCTGTTGCCTTAAAGGGAGTGTAACTGGGACTCAGGTTAATTAGGAATTTTAGGAGTTATTATAACAGTCATTGTAGTATTATGTATGTGCTTGAAATCTTTTATTTTGATGGCAAATATTTTAATTTATTTTTTTAAATCTCTAAAGGTGTTGGTGGACTTGTGGCTTCTGAATTCAGTGCACACATCTCATAATAAATAAAAAAATCAAAAATCATTATGATCGTGTGACCAAGTTTCTCTTGTGGACTTGGTCTGCCTGGCACACATCACCTGCCAAGTGATAACACTGTTGTAATATGCCTTTCAGGGATGGCAGCATGACATCACTCGAGGGGAAGTGTGTCATGTGATTTTTAGGAACTGGGGTTGGCTTAAGGAATTTCTATGTGTATTTGTTTGCGTTAGGCATAAGGTATATCTGTAAGTTCAAGTTTAGTTTGTATTTCTGTATTTGGTTGTTTAGAAAAGGGGGTACTTGAGTTTTGGTTTCACTTTAAATGAAGTCACCGATCTAATGAGTTTTTATGATTCTTGAAAGAAAGTCAAATCAAACAGAAGGTAGAAGAAACTGTTCTGTTGCCTAGCAACAGTGATACAGAGGGAATGACCCACAGAGACAGAGAAAAACAGAAAAGTACTTTCAGTTCTGTTGAAAGGAGTTGCCAGGAGAAGCAGCAAAGGAGCGGGACAGATAGTCAGTCCCAAAGTAAAGAAGAAGCCAAAACCATCGAGTGGAACAGGAGAAAGGGCCCAAGAAGACCTTCTGGTCAAATCTGGAAAAGGCCCTGTTAAGTGAAGTTAAGAGTGAGGAGCAGAAGAAGGCTTCAAGCATAAAGGAAGAAAGCAGCAGGACACAGGCCTAAAGCAAAATAGGCTTGCGAGAAGCCAGAAGATCCTAGGAGACACCACAGGTTGGTGACTCATTACTACGGCCATGTGAATCCTGGTGTGCCATTGACACGGCTGAGCATTGGAGAGACAGGGCGTGGAAGGAAGGCTGAATGCACGTGGCGATCCAGGGGGCAGCAACATGGGAAGGAGACTCTCTGGGGTCAGATGAGGAGGGAGCCACAGCATTTGTTCCAAGTGGCTTCTGTCAATTGCTTTTAGAATGTGGTGTCACTAACCACAGGTCATCTATTGGTTTACATCGGCTGTGTACTTAGTGTGAACATGAGAATATAAGATAGCTATTGTAACTTGCGTTCTACTTATGAATCTGTAAATGTATAGGTCTGGGTGAAGGAGTAATGTCATATAGTTTGTCTTTCCTAGTTTAATAAATGTTTTATTCTTTTGTTAGAAGTTCATCAGATGACTCCTGTGACTCTGTTCAGTAGCCGCACTCCACATTCCTAAATAAAAAATAAAAGTTAGGACCTATCAAGCTGAGCTCCACCCTGGGATCTGACTTGTCCAGTAGTAACATCAGCTGGGATGATAACACCATCCAGTCCAAGTTTCACTTTGGCCTGTGAGCAGAACACAGCACACACAGTTTGGCTGCAGGTGTCTCCCAGCTTTCTATCCTTATATATCTGTTCTCATGACCCTATTCTAAATAAATGAACCCACAATGTATTTACCCAATTCCGTATCAGTGGCTGGTGCCTTTATATCATTATAAAAACACAACATGGTGATCAGCGGTGGCCAAACATTCTGGCAGGAAGATTCAGTACAGGTATGACGTGGTGAACAGCCTTAGATCGAGCTACATGACATGAGATGACCCTCGAAGCTTTGGTCAGACCACAACAGAGACACAGCATCAGAGAGGGTTGAAATCGCAGTGTACTGACTGCTCAGGAAACATTTGAAGACACATTGATGGGAAAGAGCTCAAGTAAAGAGCTGGGGAGCAGGCGGATCCCTCGTGGTGAGATTACAGTACACGGTCAGTGAGTGGGACAGCATGTATCACCAGGATCAGCAGCGGGTTAGCTCAGTCAGGGAAGGCGAGTGACCAGGGTGTGGGCTGGATCGATAGTGAGTGAGGGAGAGTCAAACACACAAAAACCATTATAAAAATCAGGCCAGAGAAGTTAGTGATTATAACGGGCGGCTTCGAGATTGCTGAACAGCAAATTGAATAAAAAACAAAGACTCCATTACTCCGTGGTGTGTTCCTACCACAACCCATCTTCGTGGGCGGGGCTTCGGAAAAGCACACAAAAGGGGCTAAAGCGACACTCATCCCAGGTCCTGTAGGAGAAGGAAGATCAAAGGAATATTGTCAGAATGTCCACTAAATTCACCAGTTTGAACTGGGATGTAGCTGACCGACTATCTGAATTCAGAATGTTTAAACAGCATGCAGAGCTCTGGTTTCCTGATTCAGGTGTGACTGACCCAGACGAGCAAGCCATAAAAATTCACCTTGCGATTGGGAATGAAGGTCTACACAGGCTGAACACATCAGGATTAAAAGCAGAAGAGCGAAAGGATCCCCAAAAGATACGGATGACAGTGGAAGACAGCTTCAGAATCAGGTTAAAATCCATATTCATCAATTAAAGTTCATGTCATTTCATCAGCCTACACGATCCATAGACCACTTCATCAGCCGATGTAGAGAAAAGGGTACGCAGTGTGATTTCAACCACAGAGTTTGCAGACAGAGTTGTTGAGTTGGTGATTGCACCCACTCCCATGGAAACATTCCAGAAAGATCTGCTAGATAAGACCAACACCTTTGGCATTGAAGAGCTACTCAAGGATGGACATAAATACGAAGTGATCCTCGCAGGTCAACGAAGCTTACAGGTCCTCAGTACAACATCAATTGTTGACACACTCACTAGAACATCCAAATCTAGTGAGACGTGTGGAAGGTGTGGCCTTCTGCAGGCACCAAGGAAATGCCCAGCTTTCCACCAATCCTGCAAGGCTTGTGGCAGAAAGGGCCATTGACAGCGGCAGGGCACTAGAGCAAAGGCTGATGCAGCTACAAAGAGCCGTGCGCTGATCCAAACAGAACCTACACAGTGGGGAAAATTCAAGCAATAAGAATGACTATCCGCTATCCCATCAGGAACATATACATGTGGTGACAGACAAACCAGGGAATGGCGATGATGTGCACGGCGAGACGAGGAGCGGTGATCGATATTCCACCTCTCACACATATCCTGTCGTGGCTTGCCAATAAATTGTGGATTGTTGTCTTTAATGATCTCTCTGGCATATCAAATAAACTGAAAATGTCCCATAGGGGTGGGATGTTCTGGCCCCACCCACTGCCGGGATTGTCCGGTCCGGCTGAAAGGCAATGGATTTAGGTCTGTCCCAATATCAGAAACTACCACATCACCTCAGTTCATGACATAACATTGAAATATGCAGAAAGTTTCAACAATATTGGCAGTTTCAAGGAGCTGCAACATTACACCTGAAGGAGAATGCAAGTCTGTCAGACTCCTAATATTAAAATAAATACAATCCAACTCTGCCACGCTATCTTGTGCCTTAACTGGCCAATAATTTCCCTGCCTTCCAGGGTCACTTGCTCTCTCTTCTAATTTTGGCTGTGCATCTCCCTCTGCTGAACCTCCTCTCGGGATCCCATCCCCTGCCATGTTAGTTTAAAGCCTCCCCAATTGCATCAAGGGCAAAATGCAAATTAAACCAGGGACAACATCCAAGAATGACAATCCCACAGATCAATGTGAGCAATTAAAGACACATCCAGACAAGGTTAACACCACAAGATCTGGGCGTAACAGCAGATTACCTCTATGCTTTAGAGATTTAAATATTCAACAGATCTATACACTTATGTCATTGTCAAGAAATATGAAAATAATACCAGAAACCTTTTGTTCCCTTTCCTTCTCAAAGATCCATCCCTGCAGCGGGAGCCTTAAGAGTTATTGATGTGGGGCTTTATTTATCAGATTGTAGAATGATCCGGAACAGAAGGAAGCCATTTGGCCCATCGAGCCTGTGCTGGGACTTTGAAAGATCTGTCCAATAAGTCCCACTCTCACCTCTGCTCTCTCCTCCACAGCCCAGCAAAATGTCCCCTTCAAGTATTTATCCAGTTCCCCTTCTGAAAGTTCTGTTGAATCTGCTTCCACTGCCCTTTCAGGCAGTGAGTCAATGGTCTCTCTCTGAGCTGCAAAGTGCTAAGATTCTGTGAAATATAAACTCTGCAGCAGATCAGAGACAATCATGATAACTCAGAATATTTGACAGTTTTACACACAGACTGCTTTGCCTCTATCAGTTATCTTTCTCCCTTATCGAAGTTTCTAGCATGGTGAGAATGGACAGGAAGTGTGACACTGAACAGCCTGTCTATTCTAGGAGCTGCTATGTTGTCTTCATGAGAAATTCTGACTAAAATCAGCAAAAGACACAAAATTTCAGGGCATTGTTATACGAGTCCTAACATCGGGATAGACGTCATCCCCCAGTTTTTATCCCTGCTACTCTATTCAGCCGATCGCTCCCCTTCACTCGCTGACCTACCTTGGCTCCCAGTCCAGCAATGACTCAAATTTCAAATTCTCATCACTGATTTCTTACCCCATCATCAACCCTCCCCCCTCCCTATCTCTGTAACCTCCTCCGGCTCCTACAACCTTCTGAGGTCTCTGCTCTCCTACAATTCTGCTGTCAGACAGGGAGTCAGTGTATATCAGTGAGCACAGGGGTGATGGGTGAATGGGACTTGGTGTGAATTTGTACACTGGCTCACTGCTGAATCGGCTCCCAATCACTGCTCAATAAGAATGTTCTTTTACAAAGACTATTCATCATCAATCTGTCCGAGCTGACGATGATATTACCTTGGAGAAGTGACAGGAGGAAGTAAGATTTCCCGATCATTGTCCTCTCCCAGATATTCCATCCACTTCTCATTCTCAAGCTGTGAGAGAGAAAAAAGTTAATGAGTCCTCACCTCTTGTTCGACAGCTCTCGAGAAATCAGAACTGCTTTTAGACAATGTCTTCACAGAATAACAATTCTCTGTGGGATGATAGGTGCTCTGCAGAGAGTTACAATGTTTTAAGAAAGAAAAACTATGTAGGGTTTGCATTTCTATAGCACCTTGCACCACCTCAGGATGTACCAAAGCTCAAGTCTCTACACTTCCCTCATCCCTTGAGCTAGAAAGATGTTCTGTACAACAGACTTGAGCCTCACACCCAGATCTCAATAATCAGTAGAAAACTTTCAAAGGCATCAATCATTGGAATCTGTCTTTATAAAGTCACAACATCAACAAAGGACAGTGTTGGTCGTGGAAGTGAATTCCAATCGTTCCGTTACTTACCCAGGACCTGTCCGACTGCTCGCCTGGGGAGGAACTGCCCACACGCTCTGCTTGGGCTGAATGAACTCTTCCTGTGCTGCTCCCTCTGTGTATTTAATGAGAAAGGATTGATGTGTCGCTGTGAGTCAAAATGAGGAAGTGGGTAATCAGTGAGAAGATCGAGAATGTTTTAGGCTCTCAGCAAAACGTTTACCGGGTGATGATCCATCAGCTCATATTTGGGCAGCTGTAGTCATGAAGCTTCTCCATTAGCTCCGTCTGATTAGTCTCCTCCCCCTTAACTCAGAGGCTGAAAATCAGGCGATAGAGTTCCCAATACAGGTCTCTGGCTGTATGGTCCATGTCGACAATCCCTGGTTTCATTACTGAGGGAGTGCTGCACTGTCAGGGGGTCAGTACTGAGGGAGTGCTGCACTGTCAGAGGGTCAGTACTGAGGGAGTGCTGCACTGTCAGAGGGTCAGTTCTGAGGGAGTGCTGAACAAAAACAGAATTACCTGGAAAAACTCAGCAGGTCTGGCAGCATCAGCGGAGAAGAAAAGAGTTGACGTTTCGAGTCCTCATGACCCTTAGACAGAACTTGAGTTCGAGTCCAAGAAAGAGTTGAAATATAAGCTGGTTTAAGGTGTGGGGTGGGGGTGGAGAGAGTGAGAGTGAGAAGAGAAGTGGAGGGGGGTGGCGTGGTTGTACAACCACACCACCCCCCACCCCCAACCCCCACCCCCTTCCACTTCTCTCTCTCTCTCTCTCCCCCTCCCCCCCTCACACCTTAAACCAGCTTATATTTCAACTCTTTCTTGGACTCGAACTCAAGTTCTGTCAAAGGGTCATGAGGACTCGAAACGTCAACTCTTTTCTCTCCGCTGATGCAGCCAGACCTGCTGAGTTTTTCCAGGTAATTCTGTTTTTGTTTTGGATTTCCAGCATCCGCAGTTTTTTTGTTTTTATCTATGAGGGAGTGCTGCACTGTCAGAGGGTCAGTACTGAGGGAGTGCAGCACTATCAGAGGGTCAGTACTGAGGGAGTGCTGCACTGTCGGAGGGTCAGTACTGAGGGAGTGCTGCACTGTCGGAGGGTCAGGAGTGAGGGAATGCTGCAATTGTCGGAGGGTCAGTACTGAAGGAGTGCTGCACTGTCAGAGGGTCAGTAATGTGGGAGTGCTGAACCATCAGAGGGTCAGTAATGAGGGTGTGCTGCACTGTCGGAGGGTCAGTAGTCATGGAGTGCTGAACTGTTGGCGGGTCTGTACTGAGTGAGTTCCGCACAGTTGGAAGGTCAATATTGAGGGGGTGCCGGACTGTGGTAGGGTTGGTTCTGAGGTAGAGCGGAGTGTGAGGATATATCCTTTCATGGCAATTATTAAATAGAATTTATTTAAACAGAATTATTGTACTGTGTGTAATGCAAAAGAAAGGATTTGAGGAACTAAGTCTTGTTTCCACCAGCCTAAAAATAATTTTCACCGATTTCAATGATTTAGCATTGAAACCTTCCTCTTTGGGCACCAGTCTTGATTTAAACAACTCGCACAGCAAAGTGGGAGGGTGAGTACTGAGGGAGTGCTGCACTGTGGGAGGGTGTGTACTGAGGGAGTGCCGCACTGTGGGAGGGTGAGTCCTGAGGGAGTGCTGCACTGTGGGAGGGTGAGTACTGAGGGAGTGCTGCACTGTGGGAGGGTGAGTACTGAGGGAGTGCCGCACTGTGGGAGGGTGAGTCCTGAGGGAGTGCTGCACTGTGGGAGGGTGAGTACTGAGGGAGTGCTGCACTGTGGGAGGGTGAGTACTGAGGGAGTGCTGCACTGTGGGAGGTTGAGTACTGAGGGAGTGCTGCACCGTCAGAAGGTCAGTGCTGACGGGGTGCTGCACTTGAAAAGTGTCAATAATGAGGTAGTGCAGACGGTCAGAGGGACAGTAATGAGGGAGCGCTGCACTGACGGAGGGTCAGGATTGAGGAAACGGTGCACTGTCAGTTCTGAGCGTGGTCTGCACTGTCCTAAGTGCATTCTAGGCACTGCCCAAGGTTCCGCCTGATGTCTGTGTAACAACAACATCATGTACACGTTGAGAATATTTCTCACTGTGTCTGTGCAGCAAGACAGCTTTGGAATGGCACCACCACTGGCAGGAGTGTGAAACTACAATGTGACATGTTTACATTGGAAATTTCTATTCTTAAGATGGGCAGAGGAATTCATATGATGGAGAAAAGGTGACAACATGAAGCTATGTCTTTGAGCCAAGAATTTGGCTGCAAAATAAGAATTTTAATCTATAAATATCTACAGAACAGGCTGAGCATTTTAATCACTTGTGTTAATCAATGTAATTTTATTCATAACCCAAATGCTTCTTACAATCTATCGCAGCATGAAAAAGGTGCAGCATTCAGAAAGCACATTCCAATCAGAGAACAGAGTTTAGCAACGTCACATTTCTGTTGATTCCTATTCGACCATGTTGGCTGCACACAGCCAGACAATGCCGTGGTTATGATGTGTCCACACAGCAGGACTGGGGAGAACCAGGTATAAGGAAAAGTTTCAGCTTGCTGAGGAGAAGAAGGAGAATCTCTCGTTCCAGGTTACTCTCCGTACATTAAGAAGCAGGCAGGCCAATGTTACATTCACCAGTCCCTACAACCCTCCCTTTCACTGTAAACTCCTCCCATCCCTACAAACCCACTCTCTCTGTAACTGAATCATGCCCCTAAAACCTCCCTTTCACTGAAACCTCCACCATCCCTACAAACCCCGCTTTCAGATCTCCCTCAGCACAGAGCCTCGAACAGAGCAGCACTACCTCAGTACTGACTCTCTGACAGTGCAGCACTCCCTCAATACTCACCCTCCCACAGTGCAGCACTCCTTCAGCACTCACCCTCCCACAGTGCAGCTCTCCCTCAGTACTCACCTTCCCACAGTGCAGCACTCCCTCAGTACTCACCCTCGCACAGTGCAGCACTCCTTCAGTACTGAACCTCCCACAGTGCAGCACTCCCTCTGTACTCACCCTCCCACAGTGCAGCACTCCCTCAGTACTCACCCTCCCACAGTGCAGCACTCCCTCAGTACTCACCCTCCCACAGTGCAGCACTCCCTCAGCACTCACCCTCCCACCGTGCAGCACTCCTTCAGCACTCACCCTCCCACAGTGCAGCTCTCCCTCAGTACTCACCCTCCCACAGTGCAGCACTCCCTCAGTACTCACCCTCCCACAGTGCAGCACTCCCTCAGTACTGACCCTCTGACAGTGCAGCACTCCCTCAGTACTCACCCTCCCACAGTGCAGCACTCCCTCAGTACTGACCCTCTGACAGTGCAGCACTCCCTCAGTACTCACCCTCCCACAGTGCAGCACTCCCTCAGTACTCACCCTCCCACAGTGCAGCACTCCCTCAGTACTCACCCTCCCACAGTGCAGCACTCCCTAAGTACTGACTCTCTGACAGTGCAGCACTCCCTCAGTACTCACCTTCCCACAGTGCAGCACTCCCTCAGTACTCACCTTCCCACAGTGCAGCACTCCTTCAGTACTGAACCTCCCACAGTGCAGCACTCCCTCAGTACTCACCCTCCCACAGTGCAGCACTCCTTCAGTACTGAACCTCCCACAGTGCAGCACTCCCTCAGTACTCACCCTCCCACAGTGCAGCACTCCCTCAGTACTCACCCTCCCACAGTGCAGCACTCCCTCAGTACTCACCCTCCCACAATGCAGCACTCCCTCAGTACTCACCCTCCCACAGTGCAGCACTCCCTCTTTACTGACCCTCCCACAGTGCAGCACTCCCTCAGTACTCACCCTCCCACTGTGCAGCACTCCCTCAGTACTCACCCTCCCACAGTGCAGCACTCACTCAGCACTGACCCTCCCACAGTGCAGCACTCCCTCAGTACTCACCTTCCCACAGTGCAGCACTCCCTCAGTACTCACCCTCCCACAGTGCAGCACTCCCTCAGCACTCACCCTCCCACAGTGCAGCACTCCCTCAGTACTCACCCTCCCACAGTGCAGCACTCCCTCAGTACTCACCCTCCCACAGTGCAGCACTCCCTCAGTACTCACCCTCCCACAGTGCAGCACTCCCTCAGTACTCACCCTCCCACAGTGCAGCACTCCCTCAGTACTGACCATCTGACAGTGCAGCACTCCCTCAGTACTCACCCTCCCACAGTGCAGCACTCCCTCAGTACTCACCTTCCCACTGTGCTGTGCGAGTTGTTTAAATCAAGACTGGTGCACAAAGAGGAAGGTTTCAATGCTAAATCATTGAAATCGGTGAAAATTATTTTTAGGCTGAGGGAAACAAGACTTAGTTCCTCAAATCCTTTCTTTTGCATTACACACAGTACAATAATTCTGTTTAAATAAATTCTATTTAATAATTGCCAAGAAAGGATATATCCTCACACTCCGCTCTACCTCAGTACCAACCCTACCACAGTCCGGCACCCCCTCAATATTGACCTTCCAACTGTGCGGAACTCACTCAGTACAGACCCGCCAACAGTTCAGCACTCCATGACTACTGACCCTCCGACAGTGCAGCACACCCTCATTACTGACCCTCTGATGGTTCAGCACTCCCACATTACTGACCCTCTGACAGTGCAGCACTCCTTCAGTACTGACCCTCCGACAATTGCAGCATTCCCTCACTCCTGACCCTCCGACAGTGCAGCACTCCCTCAGTAATGACCCTCTGATGGTTCAGCACTCCCACATTACTGACCCTCTGACAGTGCAGCACTCCTTCAGTACTGACCCTCTAATAGTGCAGCACTCCCTCAGTACTGATCCTCTGACAGTGCAGCACTCCCTCATAGATAAAAACAAAAAAACTGCGGATGCTGGAAATCCAAAACAAAAACAGAATTACCTGGAAAAACTCAGCAGGTCTGGCTGCATCAGCGGAGAGAAAAGAGTTGACGTTTCGAGTCCTCATGACCCTTTGACAGAACTTGAGTTCGAGTCCAAGAAAGAGTTGAAATATAAGCTGGTTTAAGGTGTGAGGGGGGGAGGGGGAGAGAGAGAGAGAGAGAAGTGGAAGGGGGTGGGGGTTGGGGGTGGGGGGTGGTGTGGTTGTACAACCACACCACCCCCCTCCACTTCTCTCTCTCACTCTCACTCTCTCCACCCCCACGCCACACCTTAAACCAGCTTATATTTCAACTCTTTCTTGGACTCGAACTCAAGTTCTGTCTAAGGGTCATGAGGACTCGAAACGTCAACCCATTTCCTCTCCGCCGATGCTGCCAGACCTGCTGAGTTTTGCCAGGTAATTCTGTTTTTGTTCAGCACTCCCTCAGAACTGACCCTCTGACAGTGCAGCACTCCCTCAGTACTGACCCCCTGACAGTGCAGCACTCCCTCAGTAATGAAACCAGGGATTGTCGACATGGACCATACAGCCAGAGACCTGTATTGGGAACTCTATCGCCTGATTTTCAGCCTCTGAGTTAAGGGGGAGGAGACTAATCAGACGGAGCTAATGGAGAAGCTTCATGACTACAGCTGCCCAAATATGAGCTGATGGATCATCACCCGGTAAACGTTTTGCTGAGAGCCTAAAACATTCTCGATCTTCTCACTGATTACCCACTTCCTCATTTTGACTCACAGCGACACATCAATCCTTTCTCATTAAATACACAGAGGGAGCAGCACAGGAAGAGTTCATTCAGCCCAAGCAGAGCGTGTGGGCAGTTCCTCCCCAGGCGAGCAGTCGGACAGGTCCTGGGTAAGTAACGGAACGATTGGAATTCACTTCCACGACCAACACTGTCCTTTGTTGATGTTGTGACTTTATAAAGACAGATTCCAATGATTGATGCCTTTGAAAGTTTTCTACTGATTATTGAGATCTGGGTGTGAGGCTCAAGTCTGTTGTACAGAACATCTTTCTAGCTCAAGGGATGAGGGAAGTGCAGAGACTTGAGCTTTGGTACATCCTGAGGTGGTGCAAGGTGCTATAGAAATGCAAACCCTACATAGTTTTTCTTTCTTAAAACATTGTAACTCTCTGCAGAGCACCTATCATCCCACAGAGAATTGCTATTCTGTGAAGACATTGTCTAAAAGCAGTTCTGATTTCTCGAGAGCTGTCGAACAAGAGGTGAGGACTCATTAACTCTTTTCTCTCTCACAGCTTGAGAATGAGAAGTGGATGGAATATCTGGGAGAGGACAATGATCGGGAAATCTTACTTCCTCCTGTCACTTCTGCAAGGTAATATCATCGTCAGCTCGGACAGATTGATGATGAATAGTCTTTGTAAAAGAACATTCTATTGAGCAGTGATTGGGAACCGATTCAGCAGTGAGCCAGTGTACAAATTCACACCAAGTCCCATTCACCCATCACCCCTGTGCTCACTGATATACACTGACTCCCTGTCTGACAGCAGAATTGTAGGAGAGCAGAGACCTCAGAAGGTTGTAGGAGCCGGAGGAGGTTACAGAGATAGGGAGGGGGGAGGGTTGATGATGGGGTAAGAAATCAGTGATGAGAATTTGAAATTTGAGTCATTGCTGGACTGGGAGCCAAGGTAGGTCAGCGAGTGAAGGGGAGCGATCGGCTGAATAGAGTAGCAGGGATAAAAACTGGGGGATGACGTCTATCCCGATGTTAGGACTCGTATAACAATGCCCTGAAATTTTGTGTCTTTTGCTGATTTTAGTCAGAATTTCTCATGAAGACAACATAGCAGCTCCTAGAATAGACAGGCTGTTCAGTGTCACACTTCCTGTCCATTCTCACCACGCTAGAAACTTCGATAAGGGAGTAAGATAACTGATAGAGGCAAAGCTGTCTGTGTGTAAAACTGTCAAATATTCTGAGTTATCATGATTGTCTCTGATCTGCTGCAGAGTTTATATTTCACAGAATCTTAGCACTTTGCAGCTCAGAGAGAGACCATTGACTCACTGCCTGAAAGGGCAGTGGAAGCAGATTCAACAGAACTTTCAGAAGGGGAACTGGATAAATACTTGAAGGGGACATTTTGCTGGGCTGTGGAGGAGAGAGCAGAGGTGAGAGTGGGACTTATTGGACAGATCTTTCAAAGTCCCAGCACAGGCTCGATGGGCCAAATAGCTTCCTTCTGTTCCGGATCATTCTACAATCTGATAAATTAAGCCCCACATCAATAACTCTTAAGGCTCCCGCTGCAGGGATGGATCTTTGAGAAGGACAGGGAACAAGAGGTTTCTGGTATCATTTTCATATTTCTTGACAATTACATCAGTGTACAGATCTGTTGAATATTTGAGTCTCTAAAGCGCAGAGGTAATCTGCTGTTACGCCCAGATCTTGTGGTCTTAACCTTGTCTGGTGTTGTCTTTAATTGCTCACAGTGATCTGTGGGATTGTCATTCTTGGATGTTGTCCCTGGTTTCAATTGGCATTTTGCCCTTGATGCAATTGGGGAGGCTTTAAACTAACATGGCAGGGGATGGGACCCCGAGAGGAGGTTCAGCAGAGGGAGATGCACAGCCAAAATTAGAAGAGAGAGCAAGTGAACCTGGAAGGCAGAGAAATTATTGGCCAGTTAAGGCACAAGATAGCGTGGCAGAGTTGGATTGTATTTATTTTAATGCAAGGAGTCTGACAGACTTGCATTCTCCTGCAGGTGTAATGTTGCAGCTCCCTTGAAATTGCCAATATTGTTGAAACCTTCTGCATATTTCAATATTATGTCATGAACTGAGGTGATGGGGTAGTTTCTGAGACTGGGACAGACATAAATCCATTGGCTTTCGGCCGGACCGGACAATCCCGGCAGTGGGTGGGGCCAGAACATCCCACCCCTATGGGACATTTTCAGTTTATTTGATGTGCCAGAGAGATCATTAAAGACAACAATCCACAATTTATTGGCAAGCCACGACAGGATATGTGTGAGAGGTGGAATATCGATCACCGCTCCTCGTCTCACCGTGCACATCATCGCCATTTCCTGGTTTGTCTGTCACCACATGTATATGTTCCTGATGGGATAGCGGATAGTCATTCTTATTGCTTGAATTTTCCCCCCTGTGTAGGTTCTGTTTGGATCAGCGCACGACTCTTTGTAGCTGCATCAGCCTTTGCTCTAGTGCCCTGCCGCTGTCAATGGCCCTTTCTGCCACAAGCCTTGCAGGATTGGTGGAAAGCTGGGCATTTCCTTGGTGCCTGCAGAAGGCCACACCTTCCACACGTCTCACTAGATTTGGATGTTCTAGTGAGTGTGTCAACAATTGATGTTGTACTGAGGACCTGTAAGCTTCGTTGACCTGCGAGGATCACTTCGTATTTATGTCCATCCTTGAGTAGCTCTTCAATGCCAAAGGTGTTGGTCTTATCTAGCAGATCTTTCTGGAATGTTTCCATGGGAGTGGATGCAATCACCAACTCAACAACTCTGTCTGCAAACTCTGTGGTTGAAATCACAGTGCGTACCCTTTTCTCTACATCGGCTGATGAAGTGGTCTATGGATCGTGTAGGCTGATGAAATGACATGAACTTTAATTGATGAATATGGATTTTAACCTGATTCTGAAGCTGTCTTCCACTGTCATCCGTATCTTTTGGGGATCCTTTCGCTCTTCTGCTTTTAATCCTGATGTGTTCAGCCTGTGTAGACCTTCATTCCCAATCGCGAGGTGAATTTTTATGGCTTGTTCGTCTGGGTCAGTCACACCTGAATCAGGAAACCAGAGCTCTGCGTGCTGTTTAAACATTCTGAATTCAGATAGTCGGTCAGCTACATCCCAGTTCAAACTGGTGAATTTAGTGGACATTCTGACAATATTCCTTTGATCTTCCTTCTCCTACAGGACCTGGGATGAGTGTCGCTTTAGCCCCTTTCGTGTGCTTTTCCGAAGCCCCGCCCACGAAGATGGGTTGTGGTAGGAACACACCACGGAGTAATGGAGTCTTTGTTTTTTATTCAATTTGCTGTTCAGCAATCTCGAAGCCGCCCGTTATAATCACTAACTTATCTGGCCTGATTTTTATAATGGTTTTTGTGTGTTTGACTCTCCCTCACTCACTATCGATCCAGCACACACCCTGGTCACTTGCCTTCCCTGACTGAGCAAACCCGCTGCTGATCCTGGCGATACACGCTGTCCCACTCACTGACCGTGTACTGTAATCTCACCATGAGGGATTCGCCTGCTCCCCAGCTCTTTACTTGAGCTCTTTCCCATCAATGTGTCTTCAAAGATTTCCTAAGCATTCAGTACACTGCGATTTCAACCCTCTCTGATGCTGTGTCTCTGTTGTGGTCTGACCAAAGCTTCGAGGGTCATCTCATGTCATGTAGCTCGATCTAAGGCTGTTCACCACGTCATACCTGTACTGAATCTTGCTGCCAGAATGTTTGGCCACCGCTGATCACCATGTTGTGTTTTTATAATTATATAAAGGCACCAGCCACTGATACGGAATTGGGTAAATACATTGTGGGTTTATTTATTTAGAATAGGGACATGAGAACAGATATACAAGGATAGAAAGCTGGGAGACACCTGCAGCCAAACTGTGTGAGCTGTGTTCTGCTCACAGGCCAAAGTGAAACTTGGACTGGATGGTGTTATCATCCCAGCTGATGTTACTACTGGACAAGTCAGATCCCAGGGTGGAGCTCAGCTTGATAGGTCCTAACTTTTATTTTTTATTTAGGAATGTGGAGTGCGGCTACTGAACAGAGTCACAGGAGTCATCTGATGAACTTCTAACATAAGAATAAAACATTTATTAAACTAGGAAAGACAAACTATATGACATTACTCCTTCACCCAGACCTATACCATTACAGATTCATAAGTAGAACACAAGTTACAATAGCTATCTTATACTCTCATGTTCACACTAAGTACACAGCCGATGTAAACCAATAGATGACCTGTGGTTAGTGACACCACATTCTAAAAGCTATTGACAGAAGCCACTTGGAACAAATGCTGTGGCTCCCTCCTCATCTGACCCCAGACACTCTCCTTCCCATGTTGCTGCCCCCTGGATCGCCACGTGCATTCAGCCTTCCTTCCACGCCCTGTCTCTCCAATGCTCAGCCGTGTCAATGGCACACCAGGATTCACATGGCCGTAGTAATGAGTCACCAACCTGTGGTGTCTCCTAGGATCTTCTGGCTTCTCGCAAGCCTATTTTGCTTTAGGCCTGTGTCCTGCTGCTTTCTCCCTTTATGTTTGAAGCCTTCTTCTGCTCCTCACTCTTAACTTCACTTAACAGGGCCTTTTCCAGATTTGACCAGAAGGTCTTCTTGGTCCCTTTCTCCTGTTCCACTCGATGGTTTTGGCTTCATCTTTACTTTGGGACTGACTATCTGTCCCGCTCCTTTGCTGTTTCTCTTGGCAACTCCTTTCAACAGAACTGAAAGTACTTTTCTGTTTTTCTCTGTCTCTGTGGGTCATTCCCTCTGGATCACTGTTGCTAGGCAACAGAACAGTTTCTTCTACCTTTTGTATGATTTGACTTTCTTTCAAGAATCATAAAAACTCATTAGATCGGTGACTTCATTTAAAGTGAAACCAAAACTCAAGTACCCCCTTTTCTAAACAACCAAATACAGAAATACAAACTAAACTTGAACTTACAGATATACCTTATGCCTAACGCAAACAAATACACATAGAAATTCCTTAAGCCAACCCCAGTTCCTAAAAATCACAT
>NW_024470917.1:0-12500 GCF_017639515.1 Carcharodon carcharias
GGGAGGGATGCTCTGCACTGTCAAGGGTCAGTACTGAGGGAGTGCTGCACTGTCAGAGGGTCAGTACTGAGGGAGTGCTGCACTGTCAGAGGGTCAGTACTGAGGGGTGCTGCACTGTCAGAGGGTCAGTACTGAGGGAGTGCTGCACTGTCAGAGGGTCAGTACTGAGGGAGTGCTGCACTGTCAGAGGGTCAGTACTGAGGGAGTGCTGCACTGTGGAGGGTCAGTACTGAGGGAGTGCTGCACTGTCAGAGGGTCAGTACTGAGGGAGTGCTGCACTGTCAGAGGGTCAGTACTGAGGGAGTGCTGCACTGTCAGAGGGTCAGTACTGAGGGAGTGCTGCACTGTCAGAGGGTCAGTACTGAGGGAGTGCTGCACTGTCAGAGGGTCAGTACTGAGGGAGTGCTGCACTTCAGAGGGTCAGTACTGAGGGAGTGCCGCACTGTCTGAGGGTCAGTACTGAGTTAGTGCTGCACTGTCGAAGGGTCAGTGCTGAGGGAGTACTGCACTGTCTGAGGGTCAGTACTGAGGGAGTGCTGCACTGTCAGAGGGTCAGTACTGAGGGAGTGCTGCACTGTCAGAGGGTCAGTACTGAGGGAGTGCTGCACTGTCAGAGGGTCAGTACTGAGGGAGTGCTGCACTGTCAGAGGGTCAGTATTGAAGGATTGCTGCACTGTCGGAGGGTCAGTCCTGAGGGAGTGCTGCACTGTCAGAGGGTCAGTACTGAGGGAGCGCAGCACTGTCAGAGGGTCAGTACTGAGGGAGTGCTGCACACTCGGCGGGTCAGTACTGAGGAAGTGCTGCACTGTGCTTGTGTCAGTACTGAGGGTGTGCTGCACTGTCCGAGGGTCAGTACTGAGGGAGTGCTGCACTGTCCGAGGGTCAGTACTGAGGGAGTGCTGCAGTGTCAGAGGGTCAGTACTGAGGGAGTGCTGCACTGTCACGGGGTCAGTAGTGATGGAGTGCTGCACTGTCAGAGGGTCAGTACTGAAGGAGTGCTGCACTGTCAGAGGGTCAGTACTGAAGGAGTACTGCACTGTCAGATGGTCAGTACTGAGGGAGTGCTGCACTGTCATACGGTCAGTATTGAGGGAGTGCTGCACTATCAGAGGGTCAGTACTGAGTGAATGCTGCACTGTCAGAGGGTCAGTACTGAGGGAGTGCTGCACTATCGGAGGTTCAGTACTGAGGGAGCGCAGCACTGTCGGAGCATCTGTACTGAGGGAGTGCTGCACTGTCAGAGGTTCAGTACTGAGGGAGTGCCGCATTGTCAGAGGGTCAGTACTGAGGGAGTGCCGCACTGTCAGAGGGTCAGTACTGAGGGAGTGCCGCACTGTCAGAGGGTCTGTACTGAGGGAGTGCTGCACTGTCAGAGGGTCAGTATTGAAGGTGTGCTGCACTATCGGAGGGCCAGTACTGAGGGAGTGCTGCACTGTCAGAGGGTCAGTACTGAGGGAGTGCTGCACTGTCAGAGGGTCAGTACTGAGGGATTGCTGCACTGTCGGAGGGTCAGTACTGAGGGAGTGCTGCACTGTCAGAGGGTCAGTACTGAGGGAGTGCCGCACTGTCAGAGGGTCAGTACTGAGGGAGTGCCGGATTGTCAGAGGTTCAGTACTGAGGGAGTGCCGCACTGTCAGAGGGTCAGTACTGAGGGAGTCCTGCACTGTCACAGTGTCAGTACTGAGGGAGTGCTGCACTGTCTGAGGGTCAGTACTGAGGGAGTGCTGCACTGTCATAGGGTCAGTGCTGAGGGAGTGCTTCACTGTCAAAGGGTCAGTACTGAGGGAGCGCAGCCATGTCGGATGGTCAGTACTGAGGGAGTGCTGCACTGTCAGAGGGTCAGTACTGAGGGAGCGCAGCACTGTCAGAGGGTCAGTATTGAGGGAGTGCTGCACTGTCAGAGGGTCAGTACTGAGGGAGTGCCGCACTGTCGGAGGCTCAGTACTGAGGGTGTGCTGCACAGTCAGAGGGTCAGTACTGAGGGAGTGCTGCACTGTCAGAGGGTCAATACTGAGGGAATGCAGCAATGTCGGATGGTCAGTACTGAGTGAGAGCTCTACTGTCAGAGGTTCAGTACTGAGGGAGTGCCGCACTGTCGGAGGGTCAGTACTGAGGAGTGCTGCACTGTCGGAGGGTCAGTACTGAGGGAGTGCTGCACTGTCACAGGGTCAGTACTGAGGGAGTGCCGCAAGGTCAGAGTGTCAGTGCTGAGAGAGTGCTGCACTGTCAGAGGGTCAGTACTGAGGGAGTGCTGCACTGTCGGAGAGTCAGTACTGAGGGATTGCTGCAAAGTCAGAGGGTCAGTACTGAGGGAGTGCCACACTGTCAGAGGGTCAGTATTGAGGGTATGCGGCACTGTCAGAGGGTCAGTACTGAGGGAGTGCAGCACTGTCGGATGGTCATTACTGAGGGAGTGCTGCACTGTCAAAGGGTCAGTACTGAAGGAATGCTGCACTGTCGCATGGTGAGTACTGAGGGAATGAGGCACTGTCAGAGGGTCAGTACTGAGGGAGTGCTGCACTGTCAGAGGGTCAGTACTGAGGGAGCGCAGCAGTGTCAGAGGGTCAGTACTGAGGGCGTGCTGCACTGTCACGGGGTCAGTAGTGATGGAGTGCTGCACTGTCAGAGGGTCAGTACTGAAGGAGTGCTGCACTGTCAGAGGGTCAGTACTGAAGGAGTACTGCACTGTCAGAGGGTCAGTACTGAGGGAGTGCTGCACTGTCATACGGTCAGTATTGAGGGAGTGCTGCACTATCAGAGGGTCAGTACTGAGCGAGTGCTGCACTGTCAGAGGGTCAGTACTGAAGGAGTGCTTCACTTTCAGAGTGTCATTAATGAGGGAGTGCTGCACTATCGGAGGTTCAGTACTGAGGGAGTGCCGCATTGTCAGAGGGTCAGTACTGAGGGAGTGCCGCACTGTCAGAGGGTCAGTACTGAGGGAGTGCCGCACTGTCAGAGGGTCTGTACTGAGGGAGTGCTGCACTGTCAGAGGGTCAGTACTGAGGGAGCGCTCCATTGTCAGAGGGTCAATACTGAGGGAGTGCTGCACTGTCAGAGTGTCAGTACTGAGGGAGTACTGCTCTGTCGGAGGGTCAGTACTGAAGGAGTGCCGCACTGTCGGAGGTTCAGTACTGAGGGAGTGCCGCACTGTCAGGGGGTCAGTACAGAGGGAGAGCCGCACTGTCGGAGGTTCAGTACTGAGGGAGTGCCGCACTGTCGGAGTGTCAGTACTGAGGGAGTGCTGCACTGTCAGAGGGTCGTTACTGAGTGACTGCCGCACTCTCAGGGGGTCAGTACTGAGGGATTGCCGCAATGTCAGAGGCTCAGTGCTGAGGGATTGCTGCACTGTCGGAGGGACAGTACTGAGGGAGTGCTGCACTGTCGGAGGTCAGTTCAGAGGGAGTGCCGCACTGTCGGATTGTCAGTACTGAGGGAGTTCTGAACTGTCAGAGGGTCAGTACTGAGGGATTGCCGCAATGTCTGAGGGTCCGTGATGAGGGAGTGCTGCACTTTCGGATGGTCAGTGCTGAGGGAGTTGTGCACTGTCGGATGGTCAGTACTGAGGGAGTGCTGCACTGTCAGAGGGTCAGTACTGAGGGAGTGCTGCACTGTCAGAGGGTCAGTGCCGAGGCTGTGCTGCACTGTCAGAGGGTCAGTGCTGAGGGAGTGCTGCAATGTCTGTGGGTCAGTAATGAGGGATTGCTGCACTGTCGGAGGGACAGTACTGAGGGAGTGCCGCACTATCCGAGGGTTAGTACTGAGGGAGTGCTGCACTGTCAGAGGGTCAGTACTGAGGGAGTGCAGCACTGTCGGAGGGTCAGTACTGAGGGAGTGCTGAGCTGTCAGAGGTTCAGTACTGAGGGTGTGCAGCACTGTCGGAGGGTCAGTACTGAGGGACTGCAGCACTGTCGGATGGTCAGTACTGAGGGAGTGCTGCACTGTCAGAGGGTCAGTACTGAGGGAGTGCCGCACTGTCGGAGGCTCAGTACTGAGGGTGTGCTGCACAGTCAGAGGGTCAGTACTGAGGGAGTGCTGCACTGTCAGAGGGTCAATACTGAGGGAGTGCAGCAATGTCGGATGGTCAGTACTGAGTGAGAGCTGTACTGTCAGAGGTTCAGTACTGAGGGAGTGCCGCACTGTCGGAGGGTCAGTACTGAGGAAGTGCTGCACTGTGGGAGGGTCAGTACTGAGGGAGTGCTGCACTGTCACAGGGTCAGTACTGAGGGAGTGCCGCAAGGTCAGAGTGTCAGTGCTGAGAGAGTGCTGCACTGTCAGAGGGTCAGAAATGAGGGAGTGCTGCACTGTCGGAGAGTCATACTGAGGGATTGCTGCAAAGTCAGAGGGTCAGTACTGAGGGAGTGCCACACTGTCAGAGGGTCAGTACTGAGGGTATGCGGCACTGTCAGAGGGTCAGTACTGAGGGAGTGCAGCACTGTCGGATGGTCATTACTGAGGGAGTGCTGCACTGTCAAAGGGTCAGTACTGAAGGAATGCTGCACTGTCGGTGTGTCAGTACTGAGGGAGTGCTTCACTGTCGGAGGGTCAGTACTGAGGGAGCGCAGCACTGTCGGATGGTGAGTACTGAGGGAATGCTGCAATGTCGGAGTTTAAGTGCTTAGAGAGTGCTGCACTGTCAGAGGGTCAGTACTGAGGGAGTGCTGCACTGTCGGAGAGTCAGTACTGAGGGAGTGCTGCAAAGTCAGAGTGTGAGTACTGAGGGAGTGCTGCACTGTCAGAGGTTCAGTACTGAGGGAGTGCCGCACTGTCACAGGGTCAGTACTGATGGAGTCCTGCACTGTCACAGTGTCAGTACTGAGGCAGTGCTGCACTGTCTGAGGGTCAGTACTGAGGGAGTGCTGCACTGTCATAGGGTCAGTGCTGAGGGAGTGCTGCACTGTCAGAGGGTCAGTACTGAGGGAGTGCCGCACTGTCGGAGGGTCATTACTGAAGGAGTGCCACACTGTCGGAGGGTCAGTACTGAGGGAGCGCCGCACTGTCAGGGGGTCAGTACAGAGGGAGAGCCGCACTGTCGGAGGTTCAGTACTGAGGGATTGCCGCACTGTCGGAGGGTCAGTACTGAGGGAGTGCTGCACTGTCAGAGGGTCATTACTGAGTGACTGCCGCACTCTCAGAGGGTCAGTACTGAGGGAGTGCCGCAATGTCAGAGGCTCAGTGCTGAGGGTTTGCTGCACTGTCGGAGGGACAGTACTGAGGGAGTGCCGCACTGTCAGATGGTTAGTACTGAGGGAGCGCTGCACTGTCAGAGTGTCAGTACTAAGGGATTGCCGTACTGTCTGAGGGTCAATACTTATGGAGTGCCGCACTTTCAAAGGGTCAGCACTGAGGGAGTGCTGCAATGTCAGAGGGTCAGTACTGAAGGAGTGCTGCACTATCGTCGGGTCAGTACTGAGGGATTGCTGCACTGTCGGGGAGTCAGTACTGAGGGAGTGCTGCACTGTCAGAGGGTCAGTACTGAAGGACTGCTGCACTGTCAGAGTGTCAGTGCCGAGTGAGTGCTGCACTGTCAGAGGCTCAGTGCTGAGGGAGTGCTGCACTGTCGGTGGGTTAGTAATGAAGGATTGCTGCACTGTCGGAGGGACAGTACTGAGGGATTGACGGACTGTCTGAGGGTCAGTACTTAGGTTGTGCTGCACTGTCAGAGGGTCATTACTGAGGGAGGGCTGCACTGTCGGAGGTTCAGTGCTGAGGGAGTGCTGCACTGTCGGTGGGTCAGTACTGAGGGAGAGCTGCTCTCTCGGAGAGTCAGTACTGAGGGAGTGCTGCTCTGTCAGAGGGTCAGTTCTGAGGGAGCGCAGCACTGTTGGAGGGTCTGTACTGAGGGAGTGGTGCACTGTCGGAGGGTCAGTATTGAGGGAGTGGTGCACTGTCGGAGGGACTGTACTGAGGGAGTGCGGCACTTTCAGAGGGTCAGTACTGAGAGTGTTCCGCACTGTCGGAATTTCAGTACTGAGGGAGTGCAGCTCTGTCAGAGGGTCATTACTGCGGGAGTGCCGCACTGTCAAGGGTCAGTACTGCAGGAGTGCCTCACTGTCAGAGGGTCAGTACTGAGCGTGTGCCGCACTGTCAGATGGTCAGTACTGAGGGAGTGCCACACTGTCAGAGGGTCAGTACTGAGGGAGTACTGCACTGTCAGAGGGACAGTACTGAGGTATTGCTGCACTGTCAGAGGGTCAGTACTGAGGTAGTGCTGCACTGTCACAGGGTCAGTACTGAGGGAGTGCAGCCCTGTCGGAGAGTCTGTACTGAGGGAGTGCTGCACTGTCAGACGGTCAGTACTGAGAGAGTGCTGCACTGTCAGATGTCAGTTCTGAGGGAGTGCCGCACTGTTAGAGGGTCAGTACTGAGGGTGTGCCGCACTGTCAGAGGGTCAGTAGTGATGGAGTGCAGCACTGTCAGAGGGTCAGTACTGAGGGAATGCTGCACTGTCAGAGGGTCAGTACTGAAGGAGTACTGCACTGTCAGAGGGTCAGTACTGATGGAGTGCTGCACTCTCGGAGGGTCAGTACTGAGGGAGTGCCGCACTGTCGGAGGGTCAGTACTGAGGGAACACAGCACTGTCGCATGGTGAGTACTGAGGGAATGAGGCACTGTCAGAGGGTCAGTACCGAGGGAGTGCTGCACTGTCGGAGGGTCAGTACTGAGGGAGTACGGCACTTTCAGTGGGTCCTACTGAGGGAGTGCCACAACTTTGGAGGTTCAGTAATGAGGGAGTGCCGCACTGTCAGAGGGTCAGTACTGAGGGATTGCCGCATTGTCAGAGGGTCAGTACTGAGGGAGTGCTCCACTGTCGGAGGGTCAGTACTGAGGGAGTGCTGCACTGTCAGAGGGTCAGAACTGAGAGAGTGCTGCACTGTCATAAGGTCAGTACTGATGGAGTGCTGCACTCTCGGAGGGTCAGTACTGAGGGAGTGCCGCACTGTCGGAGGGTCAGTACTGAGGGAACACAGCACTGTCGCATGGTGAGTACTGAGGGAATGAGGCACTGTCAGAGGGTCAGTACTGAGGGAGTGCTGCACTGTCGGAGGGTCAGTACTGAGGGAGTGCCGCACTTTCAGTGGGTCCTACTGAGGGAGTGCCACTACTTTGGAGGTTCAGTAATGAGGGAGTGCCGCTCTGTCAGAGGGTCAGTACTGAGGGATTGCCGCACTTTCCGTGGGTCCTACTGAGGGAGTGCCACAACTTTGGAGGTTCAGTAATGAGGGAGTGCCGCACTGTCAGAGGGTCAGTACTGAGTGATTGCCGCACTGTCAGAGGGTCAGTACCGAGGGAGTGCTGCACTGTCGGAGCGTCAGTACTGAGGGAGTGCCGCACTTTCAGTGGGTCCTACTGAGGGAGTGCCACAACTTTGGAGGTTCAGTAATGAGGGAGTGCCGCACTGTCAGAGGGTCAGTACTGAGGGATTGCCGCATTGTCAGAGGGTCAGTACTGAGGGAGTGCTGCACTGTCGGAGGGTCAGTACTGAGGGAGTGCTGCACTGTCAGAGGGTCAGTACTGAGGGAGTGCCACACTGTCAGACGGTCAGTACTGAGGTAGTGCCGCACTGTCAGAGGTTCAGTACTGAGGGAGTGCTACACTGTCAGAGGGTCAGTTCTGATGGAGTGCCACACTGTCGAAGGGTCAGTACCGAGGGAGTGCGGCACTGTCAGGGGGTCAGTACTGAGAGTGTGCCGCACTGTCGGAGGTTCAGTACTTAGGGAGTGCTGCACTGTCAGATGCTCAGTACTGAGGGAGTGCCGCACTGTCAGAGGGTCAGTACAGAGGGAGTGCCGCACTGTCAGAGGGTCAGTAGTGAGGGAGTGCTGCACTGTCAGTCGGTCAGTACTGAAGGAGTACTGCACTGTCAGAGGGTCAGTACTGAGGGAGTGCTGCACTGTCAGAGGGTCAGAACTGAGAGAGTGCTGCACTGTCATAAGGTCAGTACTGATGGAGTGCTGCACTCTCGGAGGGTCAGTACTGAGGGAGTGCCGCACTGTCGGAGGGTCAGTACTGAGGGAACACAGCACTGTCGCATGGTGAGTACTGAGGGAATGAGGCACTGTCAGAGGCTCAGTACTGAGGGAGTGCTGCACTGTCGGAGGGTCAGTACTGAGGGAGTGCCGCACTTTCAGTGGGTCCTACTGAGGGAGTGCCACAACTTTGGAGGTTCAGTAATGAGGGAGTGCCGCACTGTCAGAGGGTCAGTACTGAGGGATTGCCGCATTGTCAGAGGGTCAGTACTGAGGGAGTGCTGCACTGTCGGAGGGTCAGTACTGATGGAGTGCTGCACTGTCAGAGGGTCAGTACTGAGGGAGTGCCACACTGTCAGACGGTCAGTACTGAGGTAGTGCCGCACTGTCAGAGGTTCAGTACTGAGGGAGTGCTACACTGTCAGAGGGTCAGTACCGAGGGAGATCTGCACTGTCGGAAGGTCATTACTGAAGGTGTACCGCACTGTCAGCGGGTCATTGCTGAGGGAGTGCTGCACCATCGGAGGGTCAGTTCTGATGGAGTGCCACACTGTCGAAGGGTCAGTACCGAGGGAGTGCTGCACTGTCAAGGTGTCAGTAATGAGAGTGTGCCGCACTGTCGGAGGTTCAGTACTTAGGGAGTGCTGCACTGTCAGATGCTCAGTACTGAGGGAGTGCCGCACTGTCAGAGGGTCAGTAGTGAGGGAGTGCTGCACAGTCGGATGGTCAGTACTGAGGGAGTGCTGCAGTGTCGGCGGGTCAGTACTGAGTGTGTGCTGCACTATCGGAGGGTCAGTTCTGAGGGTGCGCAGCGCTGTCGGAGGGTCTGTAAAGAGGGAGTGCGGCACTGTCAGATGGTCAGTACTGAGGGAGTGCCGCACTGTCATACGGTCAGTATTGAGGGTATGCAGCACTGTCAGAGGGTCAGTACTGAAGGTGTGCTGCACTTTAAGAGGTCAGTACTGAAGTATTGCTGCACTGTCAGAGGGTCAGAACTGAAGGAGTGCTGCACTGTCAGAGGGTCATGGTTGAGGGAGTGCTGCACCGTCGGAGGGTCAGTTCTGATGGAGTGCCACACTGTCGAAAGGTCAGTACCGAGGGAATGCCGCCCTGTCAGGGGGTCAGTACTGAGAGTGTGCCGCACTGTCGGAGGTTCAGTACTTAGGGAGTGCTGCACTGTCAGATGCTCAGTACTGAGGGAGTGCCGCACTGTCAGAGGGTCAGTACTGAGGGAGTGCCGCACTGTCAGAGGGTGAGTAGTGAGGGAGTGCTGCACTGTCGGATGGTCAGTACTGAGGGAGTGCCGCACTGTCAGAGGGTCAGTACTGAGGGAGTGCTGCACTGTCAGAGGGTCAGTACTGAGGGAGTGCTGCAGTGTCGGCGGGTCAGTACTGAGTGAGTGCTGCACTATCGGAGGGTCAGTTCTGAGGGTGCGCAGCGCTGTCGGAGGGTCTGTAAAGAGGGAGTGCGGCACTGTCAGATGGTCAGTACTGAGGGAGTGCCGCACTGTCATAGGGTCAGTATTGAGGGTATGCAGCACTGTCAGAGGGTCAGTACTGAAGGTGTGCTGCACTTTAACAGGTCAGTACTGAAGTATTGCTGCACTGTCAGAGGGTCAGAACTGAAGGAGTGCTGCACTGTCAGAGGGTCAGTACTGAGGGTGTTCCGCACTGTCAGAGGGTCAGTACTGAGGGAGTGCCGCACTGACGGAGGGTCAGTACTGAGGGAGTGCCGCACTGTCAGAGGGTGAGTAGTGAGGGAGTGCTGCACTGTCGGATGGTCAGTACTAAGGGAGTGCCGCACTGTCAGAGGGTCAGTACTGAGGGAGTGCTGCACTGTCAGAGGGTCAGTACTGAGGGAATGCTGCAGTGTCGGCGGGTCAGTACTGAGTGAGTGCTGCACTATCGGAGGGTCAGTTCTGAGGGTGCGCAGCGCTGTCAGAGGGTCTGTAAAGAGGGAGTGCGGCACTGTCAGATGGTCAGTACTGAGGGAGTGCCGCACTGTCATAGGGTCAGTATTGAGGGTATGCAGCACTGTCAGAGGGTCAGAACTGAAGGAGTGCTGCACTGTCAGAGGGTCAGTACTGAGGGTGTTCCGCACTGTCGGAAGGTCAGTACTGAGGGAGTGCTGCTCTGTCAGAGGGTCATTACTGCGGGAGTGGCGCACTGATGAGAGGGTCAGTACTGAGGGAGTGCTGCACTGTCAGAGGGTCAGTACTGAGGGAGTGCCTCACTGACGGAGGGTGAGTACTGAGGGAGTGCCGCACTGTCAGATGGTCAGTACTGAGAGAGTGCTGCACTGTCTGAGGGTCAGTACTGAGGGAGTGCTGCACTGTCAGAGGGTCAGTTCTGAGGGAGTGCCGCACTGTCAGAGGGTCAGTAGTGAGGGAGTGCTGCACTGTCGGATGGTCAGTACTGAGGGAGTGCTGCAGTGTCGGCGGGTCAGTACTGAGTGAGTGCTGCACTATCGGAGGGTCAGTTCTGAGGGTGCGCAGCGCTGTCGGAGGGTCTGTAAAGAGGGAGTGCGGCACTGTCAGATGGTCAGTACTGAGGGAGTGCCGCACTGTCATAGTGTCAGTATTGAGGGTATGCAGCACTGTCAGAGGGTCAGTACTGAAGGTGTGCTGCACTTTAACAGGTCAGTACTGAAGTATTGCTGCACTGTCAGAGGGTCAGAACTGAAGGAGTGCTGCACTGTCAGAGGGTCAGTACTGAGGGTGTTCCGCACTGTCGGAATGTCAGTACTGAGGGAGTGCTGCTCTGTCAGAGGGTCATTACTGCGGGACTGCCTCACTGTCAGAGGGTCAGTACTGAGGGAGTGCTGCACTGTCAGAGGGTCAGTACTGAGGGAGTGCTGCACTGTCAGAGGGTCAGTACTGAGGGAGTGCCGCACTGACGGAGGGTGAGTACTGAGGGAGTGCCGCACTGTCAGAGGGTGAGTAGTGAGGGAGTGCTGCACTGTCGGATGGTCAGTACTGAGGGAGTGCCGCACTGTCAGAGGGTCAGTACTGAGGGAGTGCTGCACTGTCAGAGGGTCAGTACTGAGGGAGTGCTGCAGTGTCGGCGGGTCAGTACTGATTGAGTGCTGCACTGTCGGAGGGTCAGTTCTGAGGGTGCGCAGCGCTGTCGGAGGGTCTGTAAAGAGGGAGTGCGGCACTGTCAGATGGTCAGTACTGAGGGAGTGCCGCAATGTCATAGGCTCAGTATTGAGGGTATGCAGCACTGTCAGAGGGTCAGTACTGAAGGTGTGCTGCACTTTAACAGGTCAGTACTGAAGTATTGCTGCACTGTCAGAGGGTCAGAACTGAAGGAGTGCTGCACTGTCAGAGGGTCAGTACTGTGGGTGTTCCGCACTGTCGGAAGGTCAGTACTGAGGGAGTGCTGCTCTGTCAGAGGGTCATTACTGCGGGAGTGGAGCACTGTCAGAGGGTCAGTACTGAGGGAGTGCTGCACTGTCAGAGGGTCAGTACTGAGGGAGTGCCGCACTGACGGAGGGTGAGTACTGAGGGAGTGCTGCACTGTCAGATTGTCAGTACTGAGAGAGTGCTGCACTGTCTGAGGGTCAGTACTGAGAGAGTGCTGCACTGTCAGAGGGTCAGTTCTGAGGGAGTGCCGCACTGTCAGAGGGTCAGTACTGAGGGAGTGCTGCACTGTCAGAGGGTCTGTACTGAGGGAGTGCTGCTCTGTCAGAGGCTCAGTACTGAGGGAGTGCTGCACTGTCAGAGGGTCTGTACTGAGGGAGTGCTTCACTGTCAGAGGGTCTGTACTGAGGGAGTGCTGCACTGTCAGAGGGTCTGTACTGAGGGAGTGCTGCTCTGTCAGAGGTTCAGTACTGATGGAGTGCTGCACTGTCAGAGGGTCAGTATTGAAGGAGTGCTGCACTGTCGGAGGGTCAGTACTGAGGGAGTGCTGCACTATCGGAGGGTCAGTTCTGAGGGTGCGCAGCGCTGTCGGAGGGTCTGTAAAGAGGGAGTGCGGCACTGTCAGATGGTCAGTACTGAGGGAGTGCCGCACTGTCAGAGGGTCAGTACTGAGGGAGTGCAGAACTGTCAGAGGGTCAGTACTGAAGGTGTGCTGCAGTTTAACAGGTCAGTAAAGAAGTATTGCAGCACTGTCAGAGGGTCAGAACTGAAGGAGTGCTGCACTGTCAGAGGGTCAGTACTGAGGGTGTTCCGCACTGTCGGAAGGTCAGTACTGAGGGAGTGCTGCTCTGTCAGAGGGTCATTACTGCGGGAGTGGCGCACTGTCAGAGGGTCAGTACTGAGGGAGTGCCGCACTGTCAGAGGGTCAGTACTGAGGGAGTGCTGCACTGTCAGAGGGTCAGTACTGAGGGAGTGCTGCACCGTCGGAAGGTCAGTTCTGATGGAGTGCCGCACTGTCGAAGGGTCAGTACCGAGGGAGTGCCGCACTGTCAGGGGGTCAGTGCTGAGAGTGTGCCGCACTGTCGGAGGTTCAGTACTTAGGGAGTGCTGCACTGTCAGATGCTCAGTACTGAGGGAGTGCCGCACTGTCAGAGGGTCAGTACTGAGGGAGT
>NW_024470917.1:22500-25000 GCF_017639515.1 Carcharodon carcharias
AGACAGAGAGACAGAGAGAGAGAGAGGAGAGAGACAGAGGGAGAGAGAGGCAGAGAGAGAGACAGAGACAGAGAGGCAGAGAGAGAGACAGAGAGAGAGACAGAGACAGAGAGGCAGAGAGAGAGACAGAGAGAGAGACAGAGACAGAGACAGAGACAGGGAGGCGTGGCGGGTGTGATGCCGTTTTAGGAGGTGAGGCTTATAACTCCGAGCGATGTTGGTTATGGGCTGGGAGGGGGCTGTGCTGGGAGACCCCGTGCTCAGTAATTGAAGCTTACCCGGTGTGAAGGTTCAGGTAGACCTGCTCGCCACACTCACCTCCCCAAGACCAACCCACCCTCGCTCTACACAAACCCCTCACCCTACCCCACCTCCATCACCCCTCTCTCACTCTCTCCGTCACTCTCCCCCGTGTCTCTCATTCTCTCTCTCTGATTCTCTCCCTCTGTCTCTGTCTCTCTGTCCCTCTGTCTCTCTCTCTCTGTCTCTGTCTCTCTGTCTCTGTCCCTCTGCCTCTCTCTCTCTGTTTCTTTCTCTCTCTGCCTCTCTCTCTCTGGGTCTCTCTCTCTCCCTCTCTCTCTCTCTCTCTCTGTCTCTGTGTCTTTCTCTTTCTGTCTCTCTCTCTCTCTCTGTCTCTGTGTCTTTCTCTTTCTGTCTCTCTCTCTCTCTCTGTCTCTGTGTCTTTCTCTTTCTGTCTCTCTCTCTCCCTCTCTCTCTCTGTCTCTCTGTCTCTCTGTCTTTCTCTTTCTGTTTCTCTCTCTCTCTGTCTCTCTCTCTCTGTCTCTCTCTCTCTGTCTCTCTCCCTGATTCTCTCTCTCTGTCTCTCTCTCTCTGTCTCTCTCCCTGATTTTCTCGCTCTGTCTCTCTCTCTCTGTCTCTCCCTGGTTCTCTCTCCCTGATTCTCTCTCTCTGTCTCTCTCTCCCTCTCCCTCTCCCTGTCTCTCCCTCTTTCCCTCTCTCTCTCTCACACATCCTCTCTCTCTGTCTCTCTCTCTCTGTCCTCTCTCTCCCTCTGTCTCTCTCTCTGTGTCTCTCCCTCTCTCTCTAACTGTCTCTCTCTCTGCCCCTCTCTCTGTCTCTCTCTCTCTGTCTCTCTCTCTCTGTCTCTCTCTCTGTCTCTCTATATCTCTGTTTCTCTGTCTCTTTCTCTATATCTCTCTCTCTCTGTCTCTCTGTCTCTCTCTCGTCTCTCTCTGTCTCTTTCTCTCTCTGTCTCTTTCTCTCAGGGTCTCTCCCTCTGACTCTCTCTCTGTCTTTCTCCCTCTCTCTCTGTCTCTCTCTCTCTCTCTCTCTATCACTCTCACTCTCTCCATCTCTCTCTCTATCTGTATCACTCTCTCTGTCTCTCTCTCTCTGTCTCTCTTTGTCTCTCTCTCTGTCTCTCTCTCCCTGTCTCTCACTCTCTCTCTGTCTCTCTCTGCCTCTCTGTCTCGCTCTGTCCCTCTGTCTTTCTCTCTCTGTCTCTCTCTCTCTGTCTCTCTCTCTCTGTCTCTCTCTGTCTCTCTCTGATTCTCTCTCTCTGTCTCTCTCTGTCTCTCTCTCTCTGTCTCTCTCTCTGTCCCTCTCTCTCTCTGTTTCTCTCTCCATCTCACTCCCTGTTTCTCTCTCTGTCTCTCTGTCTCTCTCTCATCTCTCTCTGTCTCTTTCTCTCTCTCTCTCTCTCTCTCTCTGTCTCTCTCTCTCTCTGTCTCTTTCTCACTCTGCCTCTCTCTCTCTGGGTCTCTCTCTCTCTCTCTGTCTTTCTCCCTCTCTCTCTGTCTCTCTCTCTCTCTATCACTCTCTCTCACTCTCTCCATCTCTCTCTCTCTGTATCACTATCTCTGTCTCACTCTGTCTCTCTCTTTCTCTGTCTCTCTCTCCCTGTTTCTCCTTCTCTCTCCCTGTCTCTCCCCCTCTGTCACTCTCGATCTCTCTCTCTCTCTCTCTCCCTCTCTCTCTGTCTATCTCTATCACTCTCTCACTCTCTGCCTCTCTCTATGTTTCGCTCTCTCCCTATCTCTCTCTCTCCCTCTCTATGTCTCTCTCTCCCTCTCTCTCTCTCAATCTTTCTCATTCTCTCCGTCTCTCTCTCTCTGTCTCTATCTCTCTGTCTCTCTCTGTCTCTCTCCCTCTCCCTCTGTCTCTCCCTCTTTCCCTCTCTCTCTCGCATCCTCTCTCTCTGTCTTTCTCTCTCTCTGTCCTCTCTCTCTCTGTCTCTCTCTCTGTGTCTCTCCCTCTCTCTCTAACTGTCTCTCTCTCTGCCCCTCTCTCTGTCTATCTCTATCACTCTCTCACTCTCTGCCTCTCTCTATGTTTCGCTCTCTCCCTATCTCTCTCTCTCCCTCTCTATGTCTCTCTCTCCCTCTCTCTCTCTCAATCTTTCTCATTCTCTCCGTCTCTCTCTCTCTGTCTCTATCTCTCTGTCTCTCTCTGTCTCTCTCCCTCTCCCTCTGTCTCTCCCTCTTTCCCTCTCTCTCTCGCATCCTCTCTCTCTGTCTTTCTCTCTCTCTGTCCTCTCTCT
>NW_024470918.1:0-2500 GCF_017639515.1 Carcharodon carcharias
CACGCCTCCCTGTTACTCGCAGCGATTCAACTCTGACTGACCCGCTCAATTAATGACAATTGAACTCTGACTAGCCGTGTTCACTGTGAACCTCCCGCTACCTGCAACAATTCAACTCTGACTCTCCCGATGCCATCCTTACTCCGCTGTAATTAAAAGTCTGGCCGACCCAGGTCCCAGAGATATACTTGGCAGCAATTGATCTCTGACTGGCCCGCTTCCATGTATCGTTAACACGGCCCATTTCAACGCCAGGAAACCACTCTGCACCTCCAGCCCGCTCTACTATTCATTCATGTCTGATCTTCCATCTCACCATCATCACTCTGTAACCCTCGTCCAGCCCCTACACCCCTCCCTATCCCTGTAACCTCCTCCAGCCACTACACCCCTCCCAACCTCTGTAACCACCTCCAGCCACTACTCCCCTCACTGTCTCAGTAACCACCTCCAGCCACTACAACCCTCCCTATCTCTGTAACCTCCACCAGCCCCTACACCCCTCCTTATCTCTGTAACCTCCTCCAGCCCCTACAACCCTCTCTATTTCTGTAACCTCCTCCAACCCCTACACCCCTCCCTATCTCTGTAACCTCCTCCAGCCCCTACACCCCTCCTTATCTCTGTAACCTCCTCCAGCCCCTACACACCTCCCTATCTCTGTAACCTCCTCCAGCCCCTACAACCCTCCCTATCCCTGTACCTTCCTCCAGCCACTACACCCCTCCCAACCTCTGTAACCACCTCCAGCCACTACAACCCTCTCTATCTCTGTAACCTCCTCCAGCACCTACAACCCTCCCTATCTCTGTAACCTCCTCCAGCACCTACAACCCTCCCTATCTCTGTAACCTCCTCCAGCCCCTACACCCCTCCTTATCTCTGTAACCTCCTCCAGCCCCTACACCCCTCCCTATCTCTGTAACCTCCTGCCACCCTCTGAGATCTCTGCCCTCCTCCAATTCCAGCCTCTTGAGTGACCATGAAGTCCGCTGCCTGGGGGAGGGGGCCTGAACTCTGGAATTCCCTGCCGAAACCTCTCCCCCCTTCCCTCTCTCTCCCTCCCTGTCTCTCCCTCTCTCAGTCTCTGTCCCTCCAATCTCATGAAAAGTCTTGAGGGATCGTGTGGGGAGCGAGTGGACACACTGGTGAACGTTGACGATGGCACATTCACGCCCGTTGTATGGGGGTGGGGAGGGAGACGACGCAAAAGGCACAGCACGATCCCGTGATGTTAGCCTCTGGCCTTCCCAGGAACTTCCCCTCCCAAGGGTGAGGGAGACAGAGGGCTTGACTTCCACTCCCTCCCCCCTCCCCACCGTCGAGTCCCGGGGGGGGGCAAGGGCCAAGGTTCAAAGTGGGGCGAACGGGGTCGTGGGGAAGCACCGCCACCCTGTGGCGGGGGCGGGACACTGCGCCCCGCCAACCTCAACCCGATTGGTGGGGGTGGGATGCTCCGCCTACCCTGCGGTGACCTCGCTTCCCGACACTTTGACGGATCCACCCCACCACCTCCTCCCCCACACTGGGGGTCGAGAATGCCACAACTTCTCGGCCCCCGGAGCCTAGAGACCCCTCCCCATCACGGGTCTCGGCCCGGAGGGGAGAGTTCGGGTCAAAACCTCACCCACCCACCCCCAGCTCAGGGTAGACGCAAGGACGGCCAATTTTCAGAGAGCCAGGTGGAGGCTCAAGGTCAGGCGCCGGCAGCAAGTGGTGGGGGAGACACAAACTCCTGTTTTGACGCTCCCGCCGCAGAGGGCACCTGCCCACACCCCCCAAATCGGACCCCACCATTCACTCACCACCACACCCCCCCCACCGCCGCACCAACACCACCCCCAGCCAACCCCGAGACAGCGCCCCCCTCAGGCTCACCCTCGACGAACTCCAAGCGGACGGTCCTCTCGATCCAGCTGCCCGACGTGTTGAGGTAACCGGTGAAGAGGCCCCGGTCCGAGGGCAGGGCGGGCGCCAGGCTCAGCGACAGCCAACCCGGGCGCAGGGAGGCCCCCGCCAGGGGGGGGACGTTCCCAGCCGGCCGGGAACCCACCCCCCGGCCCCTCAGCCAGCCCCAGCGCAGGGGAACCCCGGCCGTCCCGGGTGCCAGGGCCAGGGACAGGAGGGCGTGGGTGCCCGGGCGGGCGTAGACAGCGGGCACCGCCCGTTTCGCCTCGAGGAAGCCTGTGAGGGGGGAGAGAGAGAGAGAGAGAGAGAGACAGAGATGTGAGGTGAGCACGGGGAACATTCCGGAAGGGTTTTACCGGTGAGGAAAGACCCCCCTGTCCCCGAAAGGGGTCACGCCCGGGTGGTTTGTCGAGAAAGGGAAACCCGGGGGTTTATAAAAAGCCGGATCCGGAGGCTTCGATTCAGGTGGGGCAGGGAGATGGTGAAGGACCAACGGCTTGAGAAAAGGAGACAGCAGCTCCTGGAACCCCGGAGCCAGCCGGAATAAGACACCGGATTGGGAGGCGGAGGGGAGTGGGTGGTAGGTGGGAGG
>NW_024470918.1:25000-27500 GCF_017639515.1 Carcharodon carcharias
TTGTTACCACCCCTCGCTAACCTCCCAAGATATCTCTCGATCTCTGTCTCTATCTGGTCGGCTTGTTCATCTTGTTTTTGATGTTCAGGCAGCACGCTCTTTCATCTCAAAGATCTCATATTCACACAAAACACTTGACACAATGACTTCACGGATGCTTCAGGGAACCACAACCAGATAGGCCACACAGGGCCAAGGGCAGAGGTGCTCGAGGGGGTCAAATGTAATCAAATATTCGAGAGAATATTTCCTCTGCTTGGGTCAGGGGGACCAGAAGCTTAATCGTAAAACGAGAGCTCAGCCACACAGGCGAGTTCTACTCTGTATCGAACACCCGTGCTGTACCTGTCCTGGGAGTGTTTGATGGGGACAGTGTAGAGGGAGCTTTACTCTGTATCTAACCCCGTGCTGTACCTGTCCTGGGAGTGTTTGATGGTGACAGTGTAGAGGGAGATTTACTCTGTATCTAACCCCGTGCTGTACCCATCCTGGGAGTTTTGGATTGTGTGAGTGTAGAGGGAGCTTTACACTGGGGACAGTGTAGAGGGAGATTTACTCTGTATCTAACCCCGTGCTGTACCTGTCCTGGGAGTGTTTGATGGAGACAGTGTAGAGGGAGATTTACTCTGTATCTAACCCCGTGCTGTACCTGTCCTGGGAGTGTTTGATGGGGATGGTGTAGAGGAGCTTTACTCTGTATCTAACCCCGTGCTGTACCTGTCCTGGGAGTGTTTGATGGGGACAGTGTAGAGGGAGCTTTACTCTGTATCTAACCCCGTGCTCTACCTGTACCACTGGACCGACACACTTTGTTTCTCACGGTGCAGCATCTCTCCTCTGCCAGTAAAGCCTTCTCTCACAAGTAGCCTGCAACCCACTGAAAATGAGTCCTTGACACATATATAACCTCCTAGTCAGCATTTCCACTTGGTTCCACTGAATAATTGGTGCTCACGGAACATCTAAATACAGCGAAACAGAGAGCAGCACTGAGCTGAGGTCTGGGAGGCACTTTCTTGACGACACGCTCACCTCTTGAGCCCTGCCACAACTCCAGTTCTCAGATGCACTCAGACGTCACTCCACGGACTCAGGCACAGTGTCCAACACTTCGCCTCCACTCGCCCCGAGGGTCTACCACCGCAGGTCAGAGTCTGGGAACCCTGCGGAGAGTAACTCACCTCCTGACTCCCCCCCCAAATCCTGTCCACCATCTACAAGGCACAAGTCAGGAGTGTGGATGGGACACTCCCCACTTGCCTGGATGAGTTGCAGCTCCCCACAACACTCGAGAAGCTCAACACCATCCAGGACAAAGCAGCACCTCCCCCCCCAGCTCGATCGGCACCCCATCCACAAACATTCACTCCCTCCACCACCGACGCACAGGGGCAGCAGCGTGTGTACCATCTACAAGATGCACTGCAGCAACTCGCCAAGGCTCCTTCGACAGCGCCGCCCAAACCCACGACCCACTCCCATCTAGAAGGACGAGGGCAGCAGACACATGGGGAACACCCACCACCTGGAAGTTCCCCTCCGAGCCCCTCACCATCCCGACTTGGGAATATATCGGCCGTTCCTTCACTGTCGCTGGGTCAAAATCCTGGAACTCCCTCCCTAACAGCGCCGTGGGTGTACCTACACCACACGGACAAAATCCTGGAACTCCCTCCCTAACAGCGCCGTGTGTGTACCTACACCACACGGGACAAAATCCTGGAACTCCCTCCCTAACAGCGCTGTGGGTGTACCTACACCACACGGGACAAAATCCAGGAACTCCCTCCCTAACAGCGCCGTGGGTGTACCTACACCACACGGGACAAAATCCTGGAACTCCCTCCCTAACAGCGCTGTGGGTGTACCTACACCACAGGGACAAAATCCTGGAACTCCCACCCTAACAGCGCTGTGGGTGTACCTACACCCCACGGACAAAATCCTGGAACTCCCTCCCTAACAGCGCCGTGGGTGTACCGACACCACACGGGACAAAATCCTGGAACTCCCTCCCTAACAGCGCCGTGGGTGTACCTACACCCCACGGACAAAATCCTGGAACTCCCTCCCTAACAGCGCTGTGGGTGTACCTACACCACATGGGACAAAATCCTGGAACTCCTTCCCTAACAGCGCCATGGGTGTACCTACACCACACGGGACAAAATCCTGGAACTCCTTCCCTAACAGCGCTGTGGGTGTACCTACACCACACGGGACAAAATCCAGGAACTCCCTCCCTAACAGCGCTGTGGGTGTACCTACACCCCACGGACAAAATCCTGGAACTCCCTCCCTAACAGCGCCGTGGGTGTACCTACACCCCACGGACAAAATCCTGGAACTCCCTCCCTAACAGCGCCGTGGGTGTACCGACACCACACGGACAAAATCCTGGAACTCCCTCCCTAACAGCGCCGTGGGTGTACCTACACCCCACGGACAAAATCCTGGAACTCCCTCCCTAACAGCGCTGTGGGTGTACCTACACCCCACG
>NW_024470918.1:32500-40000 GCF_017639515.1 Carcharodon carcharias
TACCAGGGTCCCTGACAGAGAGAGAGAGAGAGAGAGACTCCCTCTTTAACAGGGTCCCTGACAGAGAGAGAGAGAGAGAGAGACTCCCTGTTTAACAGGGTCCCTGACAGAGAGAGAGAGAGAGACTCCCTCTTTAACAGGGTCCCTGACAGAGAGAGAGACTCCCTCTTTAACAGGGTCCCTGACAGAGAGAGAGAGAGAGAGACTCCCTCTTTAACAGGGGTCCCTGACAGAGAGCGACTCCCTCCAAAACTGGGGGGGCTCTGAGTGTTGGGGGTCCTTTGGGCACCATCCAGTCCGGCAGCGATGACTGACTGGGGGCTAAGGGCCCGATCTGTTTGCTCCCTCCACTGACTGTAGCTCGATCCCTCTCTCCACCACCCCCACCCCCCTTATCTCCCGCTCCCCTACCCTGTTTACTGCACCTTGTTATTAACGTGACTGAGAGTTTCCAAGTCTCGCCAAGGACGGTGCTTGCCTGACAGTAAACAGCGTCACATCTCGATGTCACGCATCAACCCCTCGACTCCCTTCCCCAACACCCACAAGGCTCACCACAGAATCAGACACAAACAGGCAACTCAGTGAGACACATGACTCACCACCTACCAGAGCTCAAAAACAGCTGTCCCTGGTCAACCAACATCCCAGGGTTTCGCCCAGGGCTGTGGGGAGGGGGTTCAGTGGCTAAAGATCCCGCTACACCGTCCCCCATCAAACGCTCCCAGGACAGGTACAGCACGGGGTTAGATACAGAGTAAAACTCCCTCTACACCGTCCCCATCAAACACTCCCAGGACAGGGATAGGGAGGGGTGTATGGGCTGGGGTAGGTTACAGAGATAGGGAGGGTTGTAGGGGCTGGAGGAGATTACAGAGATAGGGAGGGTTGTAGGGGCAGGAGGAGGTTACGGAGATAGGGAGGGTTGTAGGGGCTGCAGGAGGTTACAGAGATAGGGAGGGGTGTAGGGGCAGGAGGAGGTTACAGAGATAGGGAGGGTTGTAGGGACTGGAGAATGTTACAGAGATAGGGAGGGGTGTAGGGACTGGAGGAGGTTACAGAGATAGGGAGGGGTTTAGGGGTTGGAGGAGGTTACAGTGATAGGGAGGGGTGCAGGGGCTGGAGGAGGTTACAGAGATAGGGAGGGGCGTAGGGGGTGGAGGAGGTTACAGAGATAGGGAGGGTTGTAGTGGCTGGAGGAGGTTACAGGGATAGGGAGGGGTGTAGGGGCTGGAGGAGGTTACAGAGATAGGGAGGGGTGTAGGGACTGGAGGAGATTACAGAGATGGGGAGGGGTTTAGGGGTTGGAGGAGGTTACAGTGATAGGGAGGGGTGTAGGAGCTGGAGGAGGTTACAAATATAGGAGGGGTGTAGGTGCTGGAGGAGGTTACAGAGATAGGGAGGGGTGTAGGGGCTGGAGGAGGTTACGGAGATAGGGAGGGTTGTAGGGGCTGCAGGAGGTTACAGAGATAGGGAGGGGTGTAGGGGCAGGAGGAGGTTACAGAGATAGGGAGGGTTGTAGGGACTGGAGAATGTTACAGAGATAGGGAGGGGTGTAGGGACTGGAGGAGGTTACAGAGATAGGGAGGGGTTTAGGGGTTGGAGGAGGTTACAGTGATAGGGAGGGGTGCAGGGGCTGGAGGAGGTTACAGAGATAGGGAGGGGCGTAGGGGGTGGAGGAGGTTACAGAGATAGGGAGGGTTGTAGTGGCTGGAGGAGGTTACAGGGATAGGGAGGGGTGTAGGGGCTGGAGGAGGTTACAGAGATAGGGAGGGGTGTAGGGACTGGAGGAGATTACAGAGATGGGGAGGGGTTTAGGGGTTGGAGGAGGTTACAGTGATAGGGAGGGGTGTAGGAGCTGGAGGAGGTTACAAATATAGGAGGGGTGTAGGTGCTGGAGGAGGTTACAGAGATAGGGAGAGGTGTAGGGGCTGTAGGAGGGTACAGAGATAGGGAGGGGTGTAGGGGCTGGAGAAGGTTACAGATATAGGGAGGGGTGTAGGGGCTGGAGGATGTTACAGAGATAGGGAAGATTGTTGATGCTGGAGAAGGTTACAGAGATAGGGAGGGTTGTAGGGGCTGGAGGAGGTTTCAGAGATAGGGAGGGGTGTAGGGGCTGGATGAGGTTACAGAGATAGGGAGAGGTGTCGGGTCTGGAGGAGGTTACAGAGATAGGGAGAGTCGTAGACTCTGGAAGAGGTTACAGAGATAGGGAGGGGTGTAGGGGCTGGAGGAGTTTACAGAGATATGGAGGATTGTAGGGCCTGTAGGAGGTTACAGAGATAGGGAGTGTTGTAGGGGCTGGAGGAGGTTACAGAGATAGGGAGGGTTTTAGGGGCTGGAGGATGTTACACAGATAGGGAGGGGTGTAGGGTTGGAGGAGGTTACAGTGATAAGGAGGGTTGCAGGGGCTTGAGGAGGTTACAGAGTTAGGCAGAGGTTTAGGTGCTGGAGGAGGTTACAGACATAGGGAGGTGTGTATGGGTTTGAGGAGGTTATAGAGATAGGAAGGGGTGTAGGGGCTGGAGGAGTTTACAGAGATAGGGATGAGTGTAGGGTGCTGGAGGAGGTTTCAGAGATAGGGAGGGGTGTAGGGACTGGAGGAGGTTACAGAGATAGGGAGGGTTGTATGGGCTGGAGGAGATTACAGAGATAGGGAGGGGTGTCGGGGCTGGAGGAGGTTACAGAGATAGGGAGGGGTGTTGAAGCTGGAGGAGGTTACAGAGATAGGGAGGGGTTTAGGGTCTGGAGGTGTTTACAGAGATTGGGAGGGGTGTAGGGGCTGGAGGAGGTTACAGAGATAGGGAGGGGTGTAGGGGGCTGGAGGAGGTTACAGAGATAGGGAGGGATGTAGGGGCTGGAGGAGGTTACAGAGATAGGGAGGGGTGTAGGGACTGGAGGAGATTACAGAGATAGGGTGGGGTGTCGGGGCTGGAGGAGGTTACAGAGATAGTGAGGGTGTAGGGGCTGGAGGAGGTTACAGAGATAGGGAGGGGTGTAGGGTCTGGAGGATGTTACAGTGATAGGGAGGGTTGTAGGTGCTGGAGGAGGTTACAGAGATAGGGAGGGGTGTAGGGACTGGAGGAGATTACAGAGATAGGGTGGGGTGTCGGGGCTGGAGGAGGTTACAGAGATAGTGAGGGGTGTAGGGGCTGGAGGAGGTTACAGAGATAGGGAGGGTTGTAGGGGCTGGAGGAGGTTACAGAGATAGGGAGGGTTGTAGGGGCTGGAGGAGGTTACAGAGAAAGGGAGGGGTTTAGGGGCTGGAAGAGGTTACAGAGATGGGGAGGAGTTTAGGGGCTGGAGGAGTTTACAGAGATAGGGAGGGCTGTCGGGGGACTGGAGGTGGGTTACAGAGATAGGGAGGGGTTTAGGGTCTGGAGGAGGTTACAGAGATTGGAAGGGGTGTAGGGGCGGGAGGAGGTTACAGAGATAGGGAGGGGTGTAGGGGCTGGAGGAGGTTACAGAGATAGGCAGGGGTGTAGGGGCTGGAGGAGGTTACAGAGATAGGGAGGGGTGTAGGGGCTGGAGGAGGTTACAGAGATAGGGAGGGGTGTAGGGGCTGCAGGTGGTTACAGAGATGGGAAGGGTTGTAGGGACTGGAGGAGGTTACAGAGACAGGGAGGGTTGTAGGTACTGGAGGAGGTTACAGAGATAGGGAGGGGTGTAGGGGCTGGAGGAGGTTACAGTGATAGGGAGGGTATAGGGGCTGGAGGAGGTTATAGAGATAGGGAGGGGTGTAGGGGCTGGAGGAGATTACAGAGATAGGGAGGGGTGTAGGGTCTGGAGGAGGTTACAGAGATTGGGAGGGGTGTAGGGGCGGGAGGAGGTTACAGAGATAGGGAGGGGTGTAGGGGCTGGAGGAGGTTACAGAGATAGGCAGGGGTGTAGGGGCTGGAGGAGGTTACAGAGATAGGGAGGGGTGTAGGGGCTGGAGGAGGTTACAGAGATAGGGAGGGGTGTAGGGGCTGCAGGTGGTTACAGAGATGGGGAGGGTTGTAGGGACTGGAGGAAGTTACAGAGACAGGGAGGGTTGTAGGTACTGGAGGAGGTTACAGAGATAGGGAGGGGTGTAGGGGCTGGAGGAGGTTACAGTGATAGGGAGGGTATAGGGGCTGGAGGAGGTTACAGAGATAGGGAGGGGTGTAGGGGCTGGAGGAGATTACAGAGATAGGGAGGGGTGTAGGGGTTGGAGGAGGTTACAGAGATAGGGAGGTCTTTAGGGGCTGCAGGAGGTTACAGGGATAGGGAGGGGTGTAGGGGCTGGAGGAGTTTACAGATATAAGGAGGGGTGTCGGGACTGGAGGAGGTTACAGAGATAGGGAGGGGTGTAGGTGCTGGAGGAGGTTACAGAGATAGGGAGGGCTGTCGGGGGACTGGAGGTGGGTTACAGAGATAGGGAGGGGTGTAGGGTCTGGAGGAGGTTACAGAGATAGGGAGGGGTTTATGGACTGGAGGAGGTTACAGAGAGAGGGAGGGGTGTAGGGGGCTGGAGGAGGTTACAGAGATAGGGAGGGGTTTAGGGTCTGGAGGAGGTTACAGAGATTGGGAGGGGTGTAGGGGCGGGAGGAGGTTGCAGAGATAGGGAGGGGTGTAGGGGCTGGAGGAGTTTACAGGGATAGGGAGGGGTGTAGGGGCTGGAGGAGATTACAGAGATAAGGAGGGGTGTCGGGACTGGAGGAGGTTACAGAGATATGGAGGGGTTTAGGGTCTGGAGGAGGTTACAGAGATGGGAGGGGTGTTGGGGCTGGAGGAGGTTACAGAGATAGGGAGGGGTGTAGGGGGCTGGAGGAGGTTGCAGAGATAGGGAGGAGTGTAGGGACGGGAGGAGGTTACAGAGATAGGGAGGGGTGTAGGGGCTGGAGGAGGTTACAGAGATATGGAGGGTTGTAGGGCCTGTAGGAAGTTACAGAGATAGGGAGTGTTGTATGGGCTGGAGGAGGTTACAGAGATAGGGAGGGGTGTAGGGGCTGGAGGAGGTTACAGAGATAGGGAGGGTTTTAGGGGCTGGAGGAGGTTACAGAGATAGGGAGGGGTGTAGGGTTGGAGGAGGTTACAGTGATAGGGAGGGCTGTCGGGGGACTGGAGGAGGTTACAGAGATAGGGAGGGGTGTAGGGTCTGGAGGTGGTTACAGAGATTGGGAGGGGTGTAGGGGCTGGAGGAGGTTACAGAGATAGGGAGGTGTGTAGGGGGCTGGAGGAGGTTGCAGACCTAGGGAGGGGTGTAGGGACTGTAGGAGGTTACAGAGATAGGGAGGGATGTAGGGGCTGGAGGAGGTTGCAGAAATAGGGAGGGGTGTAGGGACTGGAGGAGGTTACAGAGATAGGGAGAGGTGTAGGGGCTGGAGGAGGTTACAGAGATAGGGAGGGTTGTAGGGGCTGGAGGAGGTTACAGAGATAGGGAGGCGTGTATGGACTGGAGGAGGTTACAGAGATTAGGGGAGATGTAGGTTCTGGAGGAGTTTACAGAGAAAGGGAGGGGTGTCGGGGGCTGGAGGAGGTTTACAGAGGTAGGGAGCGGTGTAGGGTCTGGAGGAGGTTACAGAGATAGGGACTGTTGTAGGGACTGGAGGAGTTTACAGCGATAGGGAGTGGTGTAGTTGCTGGAGAAGGTTTCAGAGATCGGGAGGGGTGTAGGGGCTGGAGGAGTTTACAGAGATAGGGAGGGCTTTTGGGGCTGGAGGATGTTACAGAGATAGGGAGGGATGTAGGGGCTGGAGGAGGTTACAGAGATAGGGAGGGGTGTAGGGACTGGAGGAGATTACAGATATAGGGAGGGGTGTAGCGGCTGGAGGAGGTTACAGAGATAGGGAGGGGTGTAGGTGCTGGAGGAGGTTACAGAGATAGGGAGGCGTGTATGGACTGGAGGAGGTTACAGAGATTAGGGGGGATGTAGGTTCTGGAGGAGTTTACAGAGAAAGGGAGGGGTGTAGGTGCTGGAGGAGGTTACAGAGATAGGGAGGCGTGTATGGACTGGAGGAGGTTACAGAGATAGGGTGGGGTGTAGGGGCTGGAGGAGATTACAGAGATAGGGAGGGGTGTAGGTGCTGGAGGAGGTTACAGTGATAGGGAGGTTATAGGGGCTGGAGGAGGTTACAGAGATATGGAGAGGTGTAGGGGCTGGAGGAGATTACAGAGATAGGGAGGGGTGTAGGGGCTGGAGGAGGTTACAGAGATAGGGAGGGGTGTAGGGGCTGGAGGAGGTTACAGAGATTGGGAGGGGTGTAGGGGCGGGAGGAGGTTGCAGAGATAGGGAGGGGTGTAGGGGCTGGAGGAGGTTACAGGGATAGGGAGGGGTGTCGGGACTGGAGGAGGTTACAAAGATAGGGAGGGCTGTCGGGGGACTGGAGGTGGGTTACAGAGATAGGGAGGGGTTTAGGGTCTGGAGGTGGTTACAGAGATTGGGAGGGGTGTAGGGGCTGGAGGAGGTTACAGAGATAGGGAGGTGTGTAGGGGGCTGGAGGAGGTTGCAGAACTAGGGAGGGGTGTAGGGACTGTAGGAGGTTACAGAGATAGGGAGGGATGTAGGGGCTGGAGGAGGTTGCAGAAATAGGGAGGGGTGTAGGGACTGGAGGAGGTTACAGAGATAGGGAGAGGTGTAGGGGCTGGAGGAGGTTACAGAGATAGGGAGGGTTGTAGGGGCTGGAGGAGGTTACAGAGATAGGGAGGGGTCTAGGGGGCTGGAGGAGGTTGCAGAAATAGGGAGGGGTGTAGGGACTGGAGGAAGTTACAGAGATAGGGAGGGATGTAGGGGCTGGAGGAAGTTGCAGAAATAGGGAGGGGTGTAGGGACTGGAGGAGGTTACAGAGATGGGGAGGGGTGTCGGTGGCTGGAGGAGGTTATAGGTATAGGGAGGGTTGTAGGGTCTGGAAGAGGTTACAGAGATAGGGAGGGGTGTGGGGACTGGAGGAGGTTACAGAGATAGGGAGGGGTGTAGGGGCTGGAGGAGGGTTACAGAGATAGGGATGGGTGTAGGGGCTGGAGGAGGTTACAGATATAGGGAGGGGTCTAGGGACTGGAGGAGATTACAGAGATAGGGAGGGGTGTCGGGGCTGGAGGAGTTTACAGAGAAAGGGAGGGGTTTAGGGGCTGGAAGAGGTTACAGAGATAGGGAGGAGTTTAGGGGCTGGAGGAGGTTACAGAGATAGGGAGGAGTTTAGGGGCTGGAGGAGTTTACAGAGATAGGGAGGGCTTTTGGGGCTGGAGGATGTTACAGAGATAGGGAGGGATGTAGGGGCTGGAGGAGGTTACAGAGATAGGGAGGGGTTTAGGGACTGGAGGAGATTACAGATATAGGGAGGGGTGTAGCGGCTGGAGGAGGTTACAGAGATAGGGAGGGGTGTAGGTGCTGGAGGAGGTTACAGAGATAGGGAGGCGTGTATGGACTGGAGGAGGTTACAGAGATTAGGGGGGATGTAGGTTCTGGAGGAGTTTACAGAGAAAGGGAGGGGTGTAGGTGCTGGAGGAGGTTACAGAGATAGGGAGGCGTGTATGGACTGG
>NW_024470919.1:0-47855 GCF_017639515.1 Carcharodon carcharias
TGAATTGTAGTAAGGGTTTGCTTCAGATTGGGAGTGGGAGGTCCACCACTATCCAGCCACCTCCCACCTCTACTTTCACAGTCCGAGTAGAGATAATTGAAACCCCTCAAAACCACATCGACTGATCCATCCTGTCCGACTATGCATCCAGGACCGGTGAATGGTTTGGAACTGGTTAATCAGAAGTTTTGTATGATAATGTACACCATGAGCTGGTAGCGGTGGTCTGTAACATATCTGGAATTGTCCTGCTCCTGTGGTGCTCAACCCATACTCAAGCACTCTATATGGCTCTGATGCGCCAGTTGATGACTGAAGCAGTTCAGTTCATGGCGAGATGCGATCAGGCTTGGGAGGGAACCACGTTAAGCGCAGCCTGATAAATGATGCCGCTACGATATTCAATACAGGGACATCAGTGGTTCATTCAGAATCTGGCAACTGTTGACCAGAAGGTCTGTACCCTGAGCTTTAAGCTTAAGGAGATTCTAGAGTGGAGACAGGGGATCCAGGAAACCCAGTTAGATATGGACCAGGACGTGACACGGTTAATCCAAAGCCTGGCTACCGTGCTCGAAAGTCATGTGGGGACTGTCAGTAAATTAACTGAAATATGGAAAGATATTTCAGACAAAGCGAGCAGAAATGATGTGTGCAGCACCTATAGATCTTGGGCAAGGAACAGGCCCGAAGAAATTTAGGACAGATTAATGAAGGGGTAATCCCTTTATGGTTAACTAATGAGCATTTATTGAATCTCTCATGACACAAGAATCATGACTTGACCAGTTTCCAGCTCAGAGCTTTGACACGTGTATATAGAATGAATGTTGAACGTAAAGTGAATATGGTAATCTGCAAATAGGCATTGTACTAGTGATACGTGTCAATACCTATGTCAGCACCTGGCAGGACACTTTATAGAGTAGAAAATATTGAGGCAAAGTGGGCGGTTGGGGGGGGATGAACAGAATGGCACAGCAGATGTGGTTGCAGCTGGGGTTTCTGGCTATGGCAGCTAAAATAGCTTCACAATGTCTGCTTTGCCAACGACATAACCCAGGCAAGACGCCCACAGTAACTGCTGGTACGGGACCCCAGCCATGGGACACGTTTGTACACCTACAAATGGACTTTGTACAAATGTCTAAATGTATGGGATATAATTATGTTTTAGTTATGGTATGTTTGTTCTCGTGATGGGTGGAGCTGTATCCCACCCGATAGAATGATGCTGTTATTGTTGTAAAATTGTTGTTCATGAATAGATAGCCAGGTTTGGGATACTGGAGATTTTATCAAGTGATAATGGGCCTCATTTTAGCGCGAAAGTGATAAAGCAACTGCTGAAGGCCGTCCAATGCTCTCATTGTGCATGTCTCCCTTGTGCACAAGTAATCAAAGGGGTTTTCTACGTCCGAAATGATGCCTCGGTGTGATTAATCTCCGACACTCTCATCCTCACACACTTCACCCTGTCAGCTAACTGCCTGAGCAGTGTTTGAAAAGAAACCATTGAGAGAAATCTGAGCGAGTAGCAGCTTCCGCTACATCACTGATAACAGAGGCCTCTCATCTGCAAGTGGAGCTGCTCCTTCCAGAGTGTTGTTTTGGACGGGGGCCTTGTTGACTCTTGTGGAGAAGTCTGTGGTTGTACCTTCCTTCCTGCACGGTCACTGGGGGCTGTGTGTAGGCATCAGGCTCTGTGGGGGAGGGGAAAGGACCAGAGTGAAGGGCATCAAAAGGCCGGGGGATGGTCAATATTAGTTTTTGGGTATAAACAGTGAGCTCGTTGCTGCAGGAAAATATTTATTACACCCCCCATCACCAACACAGAACATCATGTGAGTGTAAATAATGTGAGGGAGAAGAGGATTGTGAGGGGGAGAAGAGGCAGTTTGGGAGTTTTTACCCCCTCTGGGAATTTATAATATGAAATGTGTCCTCCAAGTGCTGCAGGTCAGTATTTTTTTTGAAAAGTATACGTTATTCATAAATTATATGGAAGAATATCATAAAACATTTCAAATTCACCATCACGAGTCTGGATAGGCCCAGACCTGCTAGAAGTGTATGAGAGTATGCTCCTGGCCGGCAGTATGTCAGAATCCATGAGGAAAGGTATCATCACCCTCATCTACAAGCACAAGGGGGAAAGGGAGGAAATTAGAAATTGGTGACCCATTTCACTGTTGAATGTGGACTATAAGATTCTGACCAAGGTCATCGTCAATCGGGTCAAATCCGCTCTGGAATTGGTGATCCACCCTGACCAGACCTGCACTGTGCCGGGCAGGAAGATCTCTGACAGCCTCGCGCTGCTCAGGGACACGATTGCCCTATGTACAGGACAGGGGTGTGGACACCTGCCTCATCAGCCTGGATCAGGAGAAGGCCTTTGACAGAATATCACACACCTACATGGTGGATGTGGTCTCCAAAATGGGGTTTGGGGAGGGAATTCGCAATTGGATCCAACTGCTCTACACTAACATCAGTAGCGCAGTCTCAATCAATGGGTGGGAATCAGATAGCTTTCCTATTAAATCTGGAGTCAGGCAGGGCTGCCCTCTCTCCCCTGTCCTGTTTGTGTGTTGTATAGAACCCTTTGCTGAGTCCATCAGGAAGGATCCGGGCATAAGAGGAGTGACGATCCCAGGCAGTGGAGGCACTCAGGTCAAAGTTTCCCTGTACATGGACGATGTCGCTGTCTTCTGCTCTGATCCGCTGTCGGTGCGCAGACTGATCCACATCTGTGACCAGTTCGAACTGGCCTCGGGAGCCAAGATAAATCGTGGGAAGAGCGAGGCCATGTTCTTTGGGAACCGATCCTTTGTCCTCTTCACTGTCAGGGCTGACGGCCTGAAGTTGCTGGGGATATGGTTCAGGAGGGACCGGGACACGCGTTAGAAACTGGAAGGAGCGAGTGTCTATGGTGAAAAGGTAACTGGGCATGTGGGAGCGACGCTCCCTCTCCATTGCGGGTAAGAACCTGGTCATCAGGTGTGAGGCACTCTCACTGTTGCTGTATGTGGCGCAGGTCTGGCCCATTCCACACTCCTGTATAGTGGCGATCACCCGAGCCATCTTCCGCTTTATCTGGAGGTTGAAAATGGATCGTGTCCGCAGGGACACGATGTACAAGCCTCTAGATAAAGGGGAAAAAACGTGCCCAACATCGCCCTCATCCTGATGGCCACCTTTGTGTGCGGCTGCATCAAGCTGTGCGTAGACCCTCAGTACACAAACACCAAGTGTCACTACATGCTGAGGTTCTACTTGTCCCCGGTGTTGTGAAGGATGGGTCTGGCCACGATGCCGCGGAACGCTCCAAGTATTTGGACCGTGCCGTACCACCTGTCCCTCGTGGGAAAATTTATGCAGAGAAACACCTTTGACCACAAGTCCATCAGGCAGTGGTCAGCACGTAACATCTTAGAGGCCCTGAGGGAAATGGAGAGGGTGGATCCTGTGGGATGGTTCCCTGAGCAGACTGTCAAAGTCATTTGGCAGAATGCCTCATCTCCAGAACTTTCCAACAAGCACCAAGACGTAGCTTGGCTGGTGGTGAGAAAGGCCCTCCCTGTAAGATCCTTCCTACACGCCAGGAGTCTCACCCCCTCAGCACATTGCCCTCGAGGTGGCTGTGGTGGGGAAGAGACTGTTGTTCACCTCCTTGTGGATTGTGCCTTTGCAAAGAAGGTCTGGAGGGACATGCAGTGGTTTCTATCGAGGTTCACCCTGAGCAGTTCTGTGACACAGGACTCTTACTCTACGGGCTGTTCCCAGGGACAGACACCGAGACAAACATCAACTGCAGCTGGAGGATCATCAACTCGGTGAAAGACGCTCTTTGGTCTGCCCGAAACTTGTTGGTCTTCAGGCTCAAAGTGTTGTCCCCGACCGAGTGTTGCAGACTGGCACATTCCAAGGTCCAGGACTACGTGCTGATGGACGCACTAAAGCTTGGGGCAGCTGCCGCAAAGGCCCAATGGGGAAGGGTCGCTGTCTAAGACCTTTCTGTCACAGTGCACCGAGGGACTGGGAACTGTGTAGAGTCCCTCGGGATGTACAGCTCACAATGAATGTCTGCCAATGATTGTAATATTCATTGTTTCTGCTGATAAACCTTGTGGCACATGTTGTAAAAGTTGAACCTGGTGATTTTGAAATGGTTTGGAATGTGGTTGAAGATATTTTATGAATAAAGTATATTTTTGGAAAAAAAAAGTGAAGAGTGAGAATTGGTGTCTTCATTCCTGGGCTGTGCTGGGATTGGGAACAGCCAGGATTCCCGATCTGCTGATCCCATGTTGTGTGTGTATGTGTGAAATCCGTGTGTGTTTGTTCCCCTGTCGCTGGTGGACAGTGAAATGGCTGATCCACGGTCACTGTCTACACTCAGACATAGACAACAGGCACAGCAGGGTCACAGGTCAGCTGCTGGTCACCATGGAGACAAAGCCCAACAGGGAATGAGCACAGGAGAGGAAAGCAAAGGGAGCAGATGGAAAATGGATCTGGAAAAGACCGAGGAAGATTGTTATCCCAACAATCAGATCCTGCTTTACATTGAACCCACTGGCACAGCCACAAGTCAAGGGAGAAAGCAGAGTTTCTGGAGATAATATTTGATGCAGGAAATGGTGTAAATAATGTCACAATTCCCATTAGGGAATAATCCCGGAGTTATTCCCAGTGGACTGAGAGTGACTCTGTTCAAATTGCACATGACCATTTCCTCTCCTCTATCTGTCCATCATTTCATATTCTGAGCAATAATCTCTGATCTCACCAAATCTAAACACGATGATGACATTTGGAGGAAGCTTTGCCCATATTCCAGCCCACTTGGCAGCAACTTCCCCTGCCCAGGATCACCAAACACAGCAAATATGTGTCAGTGTTTGAATGTGGTGGAGCTGCAGGATATAAAGCCTGAACTCTGCAAGGAAAAGGCAGAGCAAGAGAGAGAAGCAGCTCCTTCACTCTGAGAAAGCAGCCGGATAGTCCCACAAGAGGCAGCATGAAATCCTTCCTCCTCACCATAGCTGCTGTACAGATCCTCCACTGCTCAGGTAGGTAATGGAGGGAGAGGGACACCTTATAAAGCAGCCAGTTATTGGCACTGAGATTCACTCACTGAGATCTTAGCCCTGTGGAAAAAGAATTCACTGAAGGATGCGGCAGAGTTTTGGATAACTTTCCTTTTCTCTCTCCAGGAATACCGAGCCCGAAGGATGCTCTGAGAGCGTCAGTTATAAAACTGAACAGAATCACCGAGACCACCAATCTGTGTGGGATAACCAGGAGAAGAGTGAAGGATGTAAGTGTGTCCTGGTCTCAGTGTGTTTCACTGTCTAAAGTCTACCAGAATATTAGTGAGTGCAGTTAGACAGGGATTATTACACAGGGGCAGAATATTTGATTGCACTCACACTGATGGGGGAATCAGCCCTGAGTAACAACACTAGATACAGTCAGTCACTAATGACCTGTTTTCCTCTCATTAGATTTATCGCACAGGAAAATTGTCCTACAAGGTGGATTTAACATTCTCTGTGAAAGAAACTGTCTGCTCCAAGAATTCCGGACTGGAATTTGATGATCCCAGCTGTCGATTCCGTTCCAGAAAGACTGCGGTGAGTCCGGAGTTATACTGTCACATCAAAGCCCCATGTGTGCGGGGTTATATCATAGAAACTCCCCGTGTCAGTGCTGAGCTGCTAGTGATAAAGTTGTTAAAAAGGGATTAGATTATAAGAGTAAAGAAACTTAATACAATGAAACAGGGCACAGTGAGGCCACTCCTGGAATACTGTGTGCAGTTTTCGTCACCTAAACTCAGGAAGGATGTACTTGTCCAACAGAGTTTGTAACGAAGGATCACAAGACTGGGAATGAGAATGTTGTCCGATGGAGAGAGATGGAGTAGACTAGACCTATATTCCCAGCAGAATGAGAGGTGATCGAATTGACAGTTTGAATACTAAAAGGGATGTATTTGACAGGGTAAATGCTGAAAAATGTTTCCCTAGTGGGAGAATCTAGAATACAGGACCACAGTCTCAGGATAGGGGGTCTTCTATAGTACAGAGTTAAGGAGAAACTTCTTCACTCAAAGTGTGGTGAATCTTTGGAATTCTCTACCCCAGAGAGCTGTGTATATACAAGACAGAGGTGGGTAGATTTTTGGGAGCTGAGGGAGGTAAGGGATACGGGATAGGGTGAGAAGGTGAATTGAGGTGGAAGATCAGCCATGATCCTATTGAATGTTGGAGCAGGTTGGAGGGGGCTGAATGACCCACATCAGCTCCTATTTCTGAAGTAGCTATTCAATAATTGAAAAGAATTGTGCTTTATTTTGACAGGAGAAAGGTTGGTGCAGAAGCCGGGTGGAATATTTTGCTGATGAGATTTTAGACGTTGATGTGCTGTGTCGAGGTTTGAAGACATTCGACAGCAACAGTGACTCATCAGAGTCGAGTGAAAACAGGATTGAGGTAACATCACAATTCCCCACATCCACACAATGGGACTTCTAACATTCAGATTATTTATAAGATGTCTCATTGTTCTCTGCGCTAACCATAGAAATATTCATATTTTGTTACAGGTCGAAACCAAATCGAAAGAGAGGTCAATCAAGGAATCGCCATATGTGAGTATAAACTGGGATTTCTGACAGATTATTATCATGTTGATCAGAAATATCAACAAGAATATTTAAAATTCAGGACGTAACTGTGTCAGGATGGAGTGATAGATGGAAATTTATTTTAATCTGAGATACTGGGGGAGGGGAAGTCTGAGGCTGTGAATGAATTATTGGCTCTTCCTTGGGGAGCGAGGGGAAATGTAGATTCAGCACAATAAATCCCAATGGATGGAGAATCTCAGACTCCATGAGTTTCCCCATCGAGCCCACAGCCCCACAGTCCCAGGGCTGCAGTGATTATCACTGTGGTGGAGAAGAACAGGAGATGTTTGGTGAGGATTTCCCCACTCCAACACTGAGTCACTGAATCCCAGCTCAGAAGTATCCCAACTACATAATTCTTCATCTATTATTTAATGTTTAAATTTTTGGACTGTAAAGTTTATAAAATTATTTATTAAAAGTCTCATTAATCCCCTGTTCTGAATGTAGAAATGTTAATATTTTATTCCAGGCGGGAAGCAAGTCAATAGAATCTTCACTTGAGGAGTCTCGGAATGTGAGTATAATCTGAGATTTGGTGTCAGATATTTATCAACTACAATAAACTGTTAAAACCCGGGTTCAGCTGCATCACACCAGAGTCTGGGTCAGCTGTATGTGCTCATGTTAATTAACTGTATGTCTGGAGCTGAGACATTTAAAGGATTCACATTTCCTCATTTATGGTTTTAATTATTAATGGGTTAAAGATAATTTCAATGCTCAATATTTGTTGTAAATTGTCTCATTGGCCCTCTGTGACACACAAATAAATCTGAATAATACAGGTGAAAAGCAAGTCAACAGAAAGATCGCTTGATGTGTCTTCATACGTGAGTATAAACTGGGACTGTGTGTCCGAGAGTTGCCTCTTGACCATCAACAACAATTAAACATTGAACTCAGATCGAATTCAGTCCATCTGAAAATGACCGTCTGTTGATTCTGTTCATTCCAGGAAGACAATGATGATTCAAGAGGCCGACACTAACCATGAATGAAACTTCTGAAAGACCGAGCTTGGTGTGAACACAAGAAAACCTCATTCTGATTCAAGAAGATGTTATCAATTGTACTTTACTTGTTCATATATCAGGGCGGGGGGAACCTGGGGTTCCTGACTAGGCATTTTACTGTAACTGGGAGATTCTGAAGTTCTTTCCTTTGGTGTGTGTTGTTGTCTTGTATTCTGTGGGTCACATTAAAAGTGTAAAGAGAATTTTCCCTGATGATCTCCGAATGTTGTTTCTCATTTCACTGATGGGATGGGTGTTCAGACAGACACAGCTCTCGAACCAGCCTGTATATCATCAATAACAGGGCAGGAGTTTACCCCGTGTGGGTGGGTGGGCTCGTGGACGACCTGAATCGACCTGCAATAGCGCCAGATGATGCCAGGCGGGTGTCCTGATGTCATCCTGCACACTCACAATCGTGAGGTCAGGGGGCACACGGGTATCAGAGCTGTGCCCATCCACAATTAAGAGGCCGCTTAATGTCATTAAAAAGACAATCGTTTGTGATTTTACATCACCCACACGATATCACACTCACCACACAGAGAGGCGGGCAGCTCACTTTTAATGATACCTCACAAGGGCAGAGTAAACCCTGTCAGCAGCATTGCCAGTGTGAGGAGTGAGGAGTTTGGGAGATAGTTTGCTGCTGGCTGCTTATTGGAACTTGGCAGCTTCACCTCTGTTCGGGGCTTCATTCTGAGCATTTCCAGGCTTCATTTCAGGACCCATTGCTGTCTTCAAGGCCCCCAGAAGTTTCAGACCGTGTGGGCCCTTCCAGGTATCAGACAGCCTTCCCTTACCCTGGGAATGGGGATTGTGTTCTCCACTGGTGGTACCTCCTCTGAGGAGGAAGAGAGGGACAGAAGGGAGAGGAGGCCAGGGGTCCCAATGCAGCCTCCAGGGGAGGGACCTGTGTGAGGAGAGGCGCAGAAACAAGGGGCGCAGGACCAGCAGGTAGTCCAAAGTGGAAGGGGCCACAGAAGATGCCACTATCCTGCTGCCAGGGTTTACAGGCAGCGATGCAGCTACCTCAATATGTCCGAGGTGCAATGCCGAAGGAGGCTCTGATTTTCCAGGGAGACAGTGACCTCCATCCATCAGAGGATCGGTCCTGAGGTCAGCTCCAACATTGTGGGTGGACACCCCATGCCAGTGCCTTGAAGATCACAGTGGCCTCAACTTCCATGTCTCTGGCTCTTTCACTGATGATTGCACAATGTTCAACACCATTCACAACTCCTCAGAGACTGAAGCAGTCCATGTCCAAATGCAGCAAGACCTGGACAATATTCAGGCTTGGGCTGACAAGTGGTCAGTATCTTTCATGCCACACAAATGCCAGGTACTGGCCATCTCTGTTATGTCCCTTCTATTGGGCTGCTTTGCTCAGTGAACACAGTTGCACGCCTATCTACTGATGAATGAGTTAGGAATCAAGATGATGCAGATGAAGAGGCTGTTGTAAAATGAAGCAGATGCTGTTTATTCACATAAGTAACAGAGCACTAAGACCTGTGTGCCTCTCAAACCAGAACCCATTCCATCACTACTGAGTAACAAGGTAGCTGCGCTACACAGCAATTGGGTAATACAATCATGTGATCAATCTGCTCACTTTCTCTGAAAGGTGTATTGTATCTCAGATAACCACAATCTCCAATCAGAGAAACTAACCATATCCTCCTGACATTCAATAACATTAGCATTACTGAATCCCCCACTATTGACTTCTTGGCCTTTTGGCTAAGATCAAGTGTAGTCGTGAAGCGATGGCTAAAACCAGTTGAGCCCCATACCATGGGGTACCCAACACCGTCCGGGGGACAGTGAAGGACAGTGAAGGAGGAGAACCCATGGATCTGGCCTTCTTCACCAAGAAGATCCTGTTGAAGGTGTGTGGATATAAAGCTGCGGAGATCTACTGCCTGCAAGACTTTCCCAGCGCTGAATATTTCGATGTGACGTTCAAGCGAGTGGCAGTTTGCGTCAAGTTCCTGAAGGTGTTCGAGGAGAAGAGAGAGCTGCCGGAGATGAAGATACTGACGGTGGTGCCACTCTTTGCTCTGCTGTTGCAATGGGACCGGGTGGTGACGGTGAATCTTTACAACTCCCACATCCCTGTCACCAACGTGCTCACCTTCCTCACCAGGTACTTCAACAAGGTTGGGAGCTGCACCGCGGTTAGAGATGATTAGGGGTTTTGGACACGTAAACGCCAGGTTAAGGTCACGCTCAAGACCGACAGTAAGGGAGACACCTACCACCCTCCTTCCAGATTCACTATCGGGGGAAGCTGTGGCTACCTTGTCTACGCTGGGCAACCCAAACTTTGTCGCTCATGCAGCAAGTCTGGTCATGTGGTGGCCAACTGCAGCGCCGTCCTCTGCAAGAACTGCAAACAGGAATCCAAGGAGAGGGGTGAAATGTAAGCTGGTTTAAGGTGTGGGTGGGTGGGGGGGGGAGAAGTGGAGGGGGGGTGGTGTGGTTGTAGGGACATACAAGCAGTGATAGGAGCAGATCATCAAAAGATGTCACCAACAATAGAACAAAAGAACACAAGGTGATATTATCTAAACGAATGTGCCAATTAAGAATGGTTGGTAGGGCTCTCAAGGTATAGCTGTAGTGGGGGTGGGGGAGCATAAAAGATTTAAAAATATTGGAAATAGGTGGGAAAAGAAAAATTTATATAAATTATTGGAAAAAACAAAAGGAAAGGGGAAGAAACAGGAAGGGGGTGGGGATGGAGGAGTGAGTTCAAAACCTAAAGTTGTTGAATCAATATTCAGTCCGGAAGGCTGTAAAGTACCTAGTCGGAAGATGAGGTGTTGCCAGTTTGCGTTGGGCTTCACTGGAACAATGCAGCAAGCCAAGGATAGACATGTGGGCAAGAGAGTAGGGTGGATTGTTAAAATGGCAAGCGACAGGGAGGTTTGGGTCATTCTTGTGGACAGACCACAGGTGTTCTGCAAAGCGGTCACCCAGTTTACGTTTGGTCTCTCCAAGGTAGAGGAGACCACATTGCGAACAACGAATACAGTAGACTAAGTTGGGGGAAATGCAAGTGAAATGCTGCTTCACTTGAAAGGAGTGTTTGGGCCCTTGGACAGTGAGGAGAGAGGAAGTGAAGGGGCAGATGTTGCATCTTTTGCGTGGGCATGGGCTGGTGCCATAGGAAGGGGTTGTGGAGTAGGGGGTGATGGAGGAGTGGACCAGGGTGTCCCAGAGGGAGCGATCCCTACGGAATGCCGACAGGGGGGGGTGAAGGGAAGATGTGTTTGGTGGTGGCATCATGCTGGAGTTGGCGGAAATGGCAGAGGATGATCCTTTGAATGCGGAGGCTGGTGGGGTGATAAGTGAGGACAAGGGGGACCCTATCATGTTTCTGGGAGGGAGGAGAAGGTGTGACGGCGGATGTGCGGGAGATGGGCCGGACACGGTTGAGGGCCCTGTCAACGACCGTGGGTGGAAAACCTTGGTTAAGGAAGAAGGAGGACATGTCAGAGGAACTGTTTTTGAAGGTAACATCATCAGAACAGATGCGACGGAAGCGACGGAACTGAGAGAATGGGATCAAGTCCTTACAGGAAACAGGGGGTGAGGAGCTGTAGTCGAAGTCAGAGCTTTCTTTTCCTTTCCATCATTGATTTTGCTGATCTGAACTTTTGCTGTGAGGGAGACAGATTCATTGAGGCCAGGGTGAATGGTTCCCCCTTTTGGGTTTTGGTGCAACTGCAGGCTTGATGCTGGTGTGTCCTTGGGCTGATTGTCAGGTAGGAGTCCAGAGTTTGGATGATAACCCCTGTTGGATTTTGGGATTCTGCAGGCCCTGCTTCATGGATGTTGTGTCAAGGGACAAATGGCCCGATGCTCAAAGCTGTTTGTCGACCCTTCAGCCCACATTCGGCCATGTGCAGCCACAGTGATGGTCAGACAGTGGCCCTAGAAGACGGGATGGGTAGACGTCAGTTTATGGGTTATTGCTTGTCGGCCTTTTGGCTAAGATCAAGTGTAGTTTCTGTTCTTATCACTTTAAAACTAAAGAGTGTCTTTCACCAAGTTGATGATCCTCCAGCTGCAGTTGATGTTTGTCTCGGTGTGTGTCCCTGGGAACAGCCCGTTTAGCACAGAGTCCTGTGTCACTGAACTGCTCAGGATGAACCTTGACAGATACCACTGCATCTCTCTCCAGACCTTCTTTACAAAGGCACAATCCACAAGGAGGTGAACAACGGTCTCATCCCCACCACAGCCACCTCGAGGGCAACGTGCAGAGTGGGTGAGACTCCTGGCGTGTAGGAAGTATCTTACAGGGAGGGCCTTTCTCACCACCAGCCAAGCTACGTCTTGGTGCTTGTTGGAAAGTTCTGGCGATGAGGCATTCTGCCAAATGACTTTGTCAGTCTGCTCAGGGAACCATCCCACAGGATCCACCCTCTCCTTTTCCCACAGGGCCTCTAAGACATTACATGCCGACCTCTGGCTGATGAACTTGTGGTCAAAGGTGTTTCTCTGCATAAATTTTCCCACCAGGGACAGGTGGTCCGACACGGTCCAACTCCTTGGAGCGTTCCGCGGCAGTGTGGCCAGACCCATCCTTCACAACACCGGGGACAGGTAGAACCTCAGCATGTAGTGACACTTGGTGTTTGCGTACTGAGGGTCTATGCATAGCTTGATGCAGCCGCACACAAAGGTGGCCATCAGGATGAGGGCGATGTTGGGCACGTTTTTTCCCCCTTTATCTAGAGACTTGTACATCGTGTCCCTGCGGACACGATCCATTTTCGACCTCCAGATAAAGCGGAATATGGCTCGGGTGATCGCCACCACACAGGAGTGTGGAATGGGCCAGACCTGCGCCACGTACAGCAACAGCGAGAGTGCCTCACACCTGATGACCAGGTTCTTACCCGCAATGGAGAGGGAGCGTCGCTCCCACATGCCCAGTTTTCTTTTCACCATAGACACTCGCTCCTTCCAGTTTCTAACTCATGCCCTGGTCCCTCCGAACCATATCCCCAGCACCTTCAGGCCGTCAGCCCTGACAGTGAAGGGGACAAATGATCGGTCAGTCCAGTTCCCAAAGAACATGGCCTCGCTCTTCCCACGATTTACCTTGGCTCCCGAGGCCAGTTCGAACCGGTCACAGATGTGGATCAGTCTGCGCACCGACAGCGGATCAGAGCAGAAGCCGGCGACATCGTCCATGTACAGGGAGGCTTTGATCTGAGTGCCTCCACTGCCTGGGATCGTCACTCCTCTTATACCCGGATCCTTCCTGATGGACTCAGCAAAGGGTTCTATACAACACACAAACAGGACAGGGGAGAGAGGGCAGCCCTGCCTGACTCCAGATTTAATAGGAAAGCTATCTGATTCCCACCCATTGATAGAGACTGTGCTACTGATGTTAGTGTAGAGCAGTTGGATCCAATTGCGAATTCCCTCCCCAAACCCCATTTTGGAGAGTACATCCACCATGTATGTGTGTGATATTCTGTCAAAGGCCTCCTGATCCAGGCTGATGAGGCAGGTGTCCACACCCCTGTCCTGTACATAGACAATCGTATCCCTGAGCTGCGCGAGGCTGTCAGAGATCTTCCTGCCCGGCACAGTGCAGGTCTGGTCAGGATGGATCACCAACTCCAGAGCGGATTTGACCCGATTGGCGATGACCTTGGACAGAATTCTATAGTCCACATTCAACAGTGAAATGGGTCGTCAATTTCTAATTTCCTCCCTTTCCCCCTTGTGCTTGTAGATAAGGGCGATGATGCCTTTCCTCATGGATTCTGACATACTGCCGGCCAGGAGCATACTCTCGTACACTTCTAGCAGGTCTCGGCCAATCCAATCCCACAGAGCCAAATACAACTCTGCCGGCAAGCTGTCGCTTCCGGGAGTTTTACTTTTCTCGAAGGATTCAAGGGCCTTAGTCAGTTCGTCAGGAGTTAGCGCTTTGTCCAGACTCTCCCGTGTACTGTCGTCTAAGACCTCCGTGATAGAGGACAGGAAGGACTGGGAGGCCGTGCTGTCTGTGGGCTTCACGTCATACAATCCGGCATAAAAGGATTTGCTGATCCTCAATGTCAGACTGTGATGACTTTACTGAGCTTTCTTCTTCCTTCAGGCTGCTGATCACAGAGCTCTCTCTGTGTACCTGTTGGAAGAAGAAACGTGAGCACATCTCATCCTGCTCCACGGAGCGGACTCTGGAATGGAAGATGATCTTGGAGGCCTCCGAGGCAAAGAGCGAGGCTTGTTGGCTCTTCACCTCTTGGAGTTCCTCCTTGACATCGACCCCCCATCGACCGCAGCCAGAGCAGGTTCTGCATGTTTTTCTGGAGTTGGGACATTTCCCTCTGTTCCTTTCTAGCTTTCTGGGTGCCTTTGAGGATGAAAAACCTCTTGATGTTTCCCTTGATCGCTTCCCACCAGTGTGTCAGTGACTCAAAGAGGGGTTTCATGGTTCTCCAACCTTTGTAATCCCTCTTGAGCTCCTCAATGTTCTCTGGGGTCAGCAGTTGCACGTTTAGCTTCCATGCCCCCCCAGCCCACCCTCTGGTCCTTCTCTAAGTGGCAGTCAGCCAGTAGGAGGCAGCGGTTAGAGAAGAACACCGGCTTGACGTCGGTGGATCTGACTGTAAACGCACGGGACATAAACAGGAAATCTATCCTGGAACAGACGGACCTGTCAGGCCGTGACCAGGCGTATCTACGCTGCGCTCCGTCTGCAGGGTTGCTGAAGACGTCATGCAGCTTGGCATCCTTTACTGTTTCCATCAGGGATCTGGATGTAGCATCCAATCTGCTCTCGGCCCTGCTGGATTGTCCAGCCGCATCGATGATGCAGCTGAAGTCACCGCCCAGAATGACTTTCCTGGAGGTTGCCAGCAGCTGTGGGAGCTGCTGAAAAACCTCCAGCTGCTCAGCCCCTTGTGACGGGGCATAGACGTTAATTAACCGGAGTGGAGCATTCTTGTACATTACGTCTGCTACGAGGAGGCGCCCGCCCACCACCTCCTTAACCTGGGAGATGGTGAAGCTGCCTCCCACAGCAGAATCCCCAGGCCGGAGGAACGAGAGTCGTTTCCTCCCGACCAGATCGATGGCCCATGGGACCACCATGGTGACCATTGCCTGTAGGAGCTGAGGTGCGGTTACGCACACTCCTGCAGAAACAACAGGTCAGCTGTGACCTTGGCAAGGTAGTCCAAGGTCGCAACACATCGCGTAGTAGATTTAATGCTACGCACATTTATAGATACAATCTTTACACCCATTTTAAAGCATTTAGTTTCTTACCAAACCTGGTGTCTCTGAGAGTTCCAGACCTTTGGTCTGCTCCTTCATGCCCGTGGTGTGCTCAAATTGCCTCACTTTGGATGGGCTGAGGAAATCCCCATTGGAGATGTTCTGCTCGGGTGGCATCTGGGGGTTCGTGCAGAGAGCGGGGTTTGAAATGTCCTCTGTTGGAGAAGCTTCTCCAATACCCTCCCCCTTTGGGGCATTGCTGTTCCCAGCTTCCCGGAGCTGGGGTGCGCTGAGCGCCTCACTGTTCCCAGATTCCAGGAGCTGGGGTGCGCTGAGCGTCTCACTGTTCCCAGATTCCTGTGGCTGGGGTGCGCTGAGCGCCTCACTGTTCCCAGATTCCCGGAGCTGGGGTGAGCTGAGCGCCTCACTGTTCCCAGATCCCTGGGGCTGGGGTGTGCTGAGCGCCTCACTGTTCCCAGCTTCCCAGAGCTGGGGTGAGCTGAGCGCCTCACTGTTCCCAGATTCCAGGAGCTGGGGTGTGCTGAGCGCCTCACTGTTCCCAGATTCCTGGGGCTGGGGTGCGCTGAGCGCCTCACTGTTCCCAGATTCCCGGAGCTGGGGTGAGCTGAGCGCCTCACTGTTCCCAGATCCCTGGGGCTGGGGTGTGCTGAGCGCCTCACTGTTCCCAGCTTCCCGGAGCTGGGGTGCGCTGAGCGCCTCACTGTTCCCAGATTCCCGGAGCTGGGGTGCGCTGAGCGCCTCACTGTTCCCAGATTCCTGGGGTTGTGGTGCACAGGCCTCTTCGGGTTGTGGGTAAAGTTGGGGTGCGCTGGTCTCCTCATTGTCTCCAATGTTCTGGAGCTCGGGTGTCTCGTCCTCCAACTCCCTAGAGCTTTGCCGCTTCTTCTGTCGGTGCTGCCCTTTCCATTCTTCGTCCGAGGAGTTGCTGCTCTTGTTATCCGTGTCGGATGGGAGACGCCTCTTGCCACTTGTCTGGGAAATGGCTTGGTCCCTTCTTAGCCCCTTCTTCCTTTTGGTTCTCTTCACCAGCAGCCACTCCCCCTGCTGCTTTCCCACTGCTGCTTCCTCCTCCTCCGTTGATTGGCTCTCCTGAGGAGTGGGAGGTTCAGGGGGCAGTGCTGTTGATTGGCTGTCTGCTGCCTCAATCTTTTCCTCCACCTTGTCTCTCTCTGTGTCCCCCTTTGTCCCGTTGTTCTCCCTGGGGGCCTTGGTGGTTGGAGTGACACGAGGCATTTCTTCTGCTTCCCCCTCGTTGGCTTTGGCTGTCTGTGCATAAGTGAGGCATCGTTGGGGGCAGGTCCTGTAGAGGTGACCTGCCTCGCCACACAGGTTGCAGCACTTAGTCTGTTTACAGTCCTTTGTCTGGTGCCCTTCCTGTTTGCAGTTCTTGCAGAGGACGGTGCTGCAGTTGGCCGCTACATGACCAAACTTGCCGCATGAGCGACAAAGTTTGGGTTGCCCAGCGTATACAAGGTAGCCACGGCTTCCCCCGATAGTGAATCTGCAAGGAGGGTGGTAGGTGTCTCCCTTACTGTCGGTCTTGAGCGTGACCTTAACCTGGCGTTTACATGTCCAAAACCCCAAATCATCTCTAACCTCGGTGCAGCTCCCAAGCTAGTTGAAGTACCTGGTGTGGAAGGTGAGCACGTTGGTGACAGGGATATGGGCGTTGTAAGGATTCACCGTCACCACCTGGTCCCATTGCAACAGCAGAGCAAAGAGTGGCACCACCGTCAGTATCTTCATCTCCGGCAGCTCTCTCTTCTCCTCGAACACCTTCAGGAACTTGACGCAAACTGCCACTTGCTTGAATGTCACATCGAAATATTCAGCGCTGGGAACGTCTTGCAGGCAGTAGATCTCCGCAGATTTAAATCCACACGCCTTCAACAGGATCCTCTTGGTGAAGAAGGCCAGATCCATGGGTGCTCCTCCTTCACTGTCCTTCACTGTCCCCCGGACGGTGTTGGGTACCCCATGGTATGGGGCTCGACTGGTTTTAGCCATCGCTTCACGACTACACTTGATCTTAGCCAAAAGGCCAAGAAGTCAATAGTGGGGGATTCAGTAATGCTAATGTTATTGAATGTCAGGAGGATATGGTTAGATTCTCTGATTGGAGATTGTGGTTATCTGAGATACAATACATCTTTCAGTGACCACATGATTGTACTACCCAATTGCTGTGTAGGACAGCTACATTGTTACTCAGTAGTGATGGAATGGATTCTGGTTTGAGAGGCACACAGGTCTTAGTGCTCTGTTAGTTACGTGAATAAACAGCATTTGCTTCATTTTACAACAGCCTCTTCATCTGCATCATCTTGATTCCTAACTCATTCATCAGTAGATAGGCGTGCAACTGTGTTCACTGAGCAAAGCAGCCCAATAGAAGGGACATAACAGAGATGGCCATTACCTGGCATTTGTGTGGCATGAAAGATACTGACCACTTGTCAGCCCAAGCCTGGATATTGTCCAGGTCTTGCTGCATTTGGACATGGACTGCTTCAGTATCTGAGGAATCGCGAATGGTTTTGAACATTGTGTAATCATCAGTGAAAGAGCCAGAGACATGGAAGTTGAGGCCACTGTGATCTTCAGCGCCACTGGCATGGGGTGTCCACCCACACTGTTGGAGCTGACCTCAGGACCGATCCTCTGATGGATGGAGATCACTGACTCCCTGGAGAGTCAGAGCCTCCTTCGGCATTGTACCTTGGACATATTGAGGTAGCTGCATTGCTGCCTGTAAACCCTGGCAGCAGGATAGTGGCATCTTCTGTGGCCCCTTCCACTTTGGGCTACCTGCTGTCCCTGTGCCCCTTGTTTCTGCGCCTCTCCTCACACAGGTCCCTCCCCTGGAGGCTGCATTGGGACCCCTGGCCTCCTCTCCCTTCTGTCCCTCTCTTCCTCCTCAGAGGAGGTACGACCAGTGGAGACCACAATCCCCATTCCCAGGGTAAGGGAAGGCTGTCTGATACCTGGAAGGGTCCACACTGTCTGAAACCTCTGGGGGCCTTGGAGACAGCAATGAGTCCTGAAATGAAGCCTGGAAATGCTCAGAATGAAGCCCCGAACAGAGGTGAAGCTGCCAAGTTCCAATAAGCAGACAGCAGCAAACTATCTCCCAAACTCCTCACTCCTCACACTGGCAATGCTGCTGACAGGGTTTATTCTGCCCTGGTGCGGATTCATCAAAAATGAGCTGCCCGCCTGTCTGTGTGGTGAGTGTGAAATCGTGTGGGTGATGTAAAATCACAAACGATTGTCTTTTTAATGACATTAAGCGGCCACTTAATTGTGGATGGGCACGACTCTGATACCCGTGTGCCCCCTGACCTCACGATTGTGAGTGTGCAGGATGACATCAGGACACTCGCCTGGCATCATCTGGCGCTATTGCAGGTCGATTCAGGTCGGCCACGAGCCCACCCACCCACACGGTGTAAACTCCTGCCCTGTTATTGATGATTTACAGGCTGGTTCGAGAACTGTGTCTGTCTGAACACCCATCCCATCAGTGACATGAGAAACAACATTCGGGGAACATCAGGGAATATTCTCTTTACAATTTTAATGTGATCCACAGAATACAAGACAACAACACACACCAAAGGACAGAACATTTACAAACTACAGAATCTCCCAGTTACAGTAAAATGTACAGTCAGGAACCCCAGGTTCCCCCCGCCTTGTTATATGATCAAGTAAAGTACAATTGATAACTTCTTCTTGAATCAGAATGAGGTTTTCTTGTGTTCACACCAAGCTCGGTCTTTCAAAAGTTTCATTCATGGTTAGTGTCGGCCTCTTGAATCATCATTGTCTTCCTGGAATGAACAGAATCAACAGACGGTCATTTTCAGATGGACTGAGTTCAATCTGAGGTCAATGTTTAATTGTTGTTGATGGTCAAGAGGCAACTCTCGGACACACAGTCCCAGTTTATACTCACGTATGAAGACACATCAAGCGATCTTTCTGTTGACTTGCTTTTCACCTGTATTAAAATATTCAGATTTATTTGTTTGTCACAGGAAACCAATGAGACAATTTACAACAAATATTGAGCATTGAAATTATCTTTAACCCATTAATAATTAAAGCCATAAATGATTAAATGTGAATCCTTTAAATGTCTGAGCTGCAGACATACATTTAATTAACATGAGAACATACAGCTGACCCAGACTCTGGGGTTGATGCAGCTGGATCCGGGTTTTAAAAGTTTATTGTAGTTGATAAACATCTGTCACCAAATCTCAGATTATACTCACATTCCGAGACTCCTCAAGTGATGATTCTATTGACTTACTTCCCGCCTGGAATAAAATATTAACATTCTATGTTCAGAACAGGGGATTAATGAGACATTTTATAAATAATTAAAAAAAAACCTTACAGTCCAATGATATAAACATTAAATAATAGATGAGGGATTATGAACTTGGGATATCTCTGAGCTGGGATTCAGTGACTCAGTGTTGGAGTGGCGAAATCCTCACCAAACATCTCCTGTTCTCCACCACAGTGATAATCACTGCAGCCCTGGGACTGTGGGGCTGTGGACTCAATGGAGAAACTCATGGAGACTGAGATTCTCCATCCATTGGGATTTATTATGCTTCATCTAGAGTTCCCCTCGTTCCCCAAGGAAGAGCCAATAATTCATTCTCAGCCTCAGACTTCCCCTCCCCCAGTATCTCAGGTTAAAATAAATTTCCATCTATCACTCCACCCTGACACAGTTACATCCTGGATTTTAATATTCTTGTTGATATTTCTGATCAACATGATAATAATTTGTCAGAAATCCCAGTTTATACTCACATCTGGCGATTCCTTGATTGACCTCTCTTTCGATTTGGTTTCGACCTGTAATAAAATATGAATATTTCTATGGTTAGCACAGTGACCAATGAGACATTTTATAAATAATCTGAATGTTAGAAGTCCCATTGTGTGGATGTGGGGAATTGTGATTTTACCTCAATCCTGTTTTCACTCGACTCTGATGAGTCACTGTTGCTGTCAACTGTCTTCAAACCTCGACACTGCACATCAATGTCTAAAATCTCATCAGCAAAATATTCCACCCGGCTTCTGCACCAACCTTTCTCCTGTCAAAATAAAGCACAATCCTTTTCAATTATTGAGTCGCTACATCAGAAATAGGAGCTGATGTGGGTCATTCAGCCCCCTCCAACCTGCTCCAACATTCAATAGGATCCTGGCTGATCTTCCACCTCAATTCACCTTCTCACCCTATCCCGTATCCCTTACCTCCCTCAGCTCCCAAAAATCTACCCACCTCTGTCTTGAATGTACACAGCTCTCTGGGGTAGAGAATTCCAAAGATTCACCACACTTTGAGTGAAGAAGTCTCTCCTTAACTCTGTACTATAGAAGACCCCCTATCCTGAGACTGTGGTCCTGTGTTCTAGATTCTCCCAATATGGAAACATTTTTCAGCATTTACCCTGTCAAATACATCCCTTTTAGTATTCAAACTGTCAATTCGATCACCTCTCATTCTGCTGGGAATATAGGTCTAGTCTACTCCATCGCTCTCCATCGGACAACATTCTCATTCCCAGTCTTGTGATCCTTCGTTACAAACTCTGTTGGACAAGTACATCCTTCCTGAGTTTAGGTGACGAAAACTGCACACAGTATTCCAGGAGTGGCCTCACAGTGCCCTGTTTCATTGTATTAAGTTTCTTTACTCTTATAATCTAATCCCTTTTTAACAACTTTATCACTAGCAGCTCAGCACTGACACGGGGAGTTTCTATGATATAACCCCGCACACATGGGGCTTTGATGTGACAGTATAACTCCGGACTCACCGCAGTCTTTTTGGAACAGAAGCGACAGCTGGGATCATCAAATTCCAGTCCGGAATTCTTGGAGCAGACAGTTTCTTTCACAGAGAATGTTAAATCCACCTTGTAGGACAATTTTCCTGTGCGATAAATCTAATGAGAGGAAAACAGGTCATTAGTGACTGACTGTATCTAGTGTTGTTACTCAGGGCTGATTCCCCCATCAGTGTGAGGGCAATCGAATATTCTGCTCCTGTTTAATAATCCCTGTCTAACTGCACTCACTAATATTCTGGTAGACTTTAGACAGTGAAACACACCGAGACCAGGACACACTTACATCCTTCACTCTTCTCCTGGTTATCCCACACAGATTGGTGGTCTCGGTGATTCTGTTCAGTTTTATAACTGACGCTCTCAGGGCATCCTTCGGGCTTGGTATTCCTGGAGAGAGAAAAGGAAAGTTATCCAAAACTCTGCCGCATTCTTCAGTGAATTCTTTTTCCACAGGGGTAAGATCTCAGAGAGTGAATCTTAGTGCCAATAACTGGCTGCTTTATGAGGTGTCCCTCTCCGTCCAGTACCTACCTGAGCAGTGGAGGATCTGTACAGCAGCTATGGTGAGGAGGAAGGATTTCATTCTGCCTCTTGTGGGAGTATCCGGCTGCTTTCTCAGAGTGAAGGAGCTGCTTCTCTCTCTTGCTCTGCCTTTTCCTTGCAGAGTTCAGGCTTTATATCCTGCAGCTCCACCACATTCAAACACTGACACATATTTGCTGTGTTTGGTGATCCTGGGCAGGGGAAGTTGCTGCCAAGTGGGCTGGAATATGGGCAAAGCTTCCTCCAAATGTCATCATCGTGTTTAGATTTGGTGAGATCAGAGATTATTGCGCAGAATATGAACTGATGGACTGATAGAGAAGAGGAAATGATCATGTGCAATTCGAACTGAGTCACACTCAGTCCACTGGGAATAACTCCGGGATTATTCCCTAATGGGAATGGTGACATTATTTACACCATTTCCTGCATCAAATATTATCTCCAGAAACTCTGCTTTCTCCCTTGACGTGTGGCGGTGCCAGTGGGTTTAACGTAAAGCAGGATCTGATTGTTGGGATAACAATCTTCCTCGGTCTTTTCCAGATCCATTTTCCATCTGCTCCCTTTACTTTCCTCTCCTGTGCTCATTCCCTGTTGGGCTTTGTCTCCATGTTGACCAGCAGCTGACCTGTGACCCTGCTGTGCCTGTTGTCTATGTCTGAGTGTAGACAGTGACCTTGGATCAGCCATTTCACTGTCCACCAGCGACAGGGGAACAAACACACACGGATTTCACACATACACACACAACATGGGATCAGCAGATCGGGAATCCTGGCTGTTCCCAATCCCAGCACAGCCCAGGAATGAAGACACCAATTCTCACTCTTCGCATGTCTTAGGAGCTGAGATCAGCTGACTGAGCAGAGACCAATCATTGACGCTGGTCACTCTGGGCCTGTATACCTCAGCACCACGTCAGGCAGATCCTGTCCCCTCTCGGACATCGATCCAGATTCAATTCAACCCTCAGTGATGTTCACTCCAACATGATTTATTGCCCGTTTGATATTGCACAGCAGTTGTAGATACACCCAGTGAGGAGCGTATACCATTGTGTTTACTGTGGGTAACACTGGCATTGAGCTGATTCAGCCTGTCTCGTGTGGGTTCCTTCTCTCTTTGAGGTGTCAGAGACCCAGAGACACACGGGCATGAACACACCCAAAACCGAATCACATACCCCTCCATGTGTGTTGTTCATCTTCTCTTGTGATCTGACAGAGTCTGTTTCCTAATTCCATGGAGTCATAGAGGTCTACAGCACAGAAAAAGCCCCTTCAGTCCATCGAGTCTGTGCCCCTCAAACAAGTTCCTAACTATTCTAATCCTATTTTCCAGCACTAGGCCCACAGCCTTGTATACCATGGCATCGCAAGTGCACATCCAAATACCTCTTAAATGTTATGAGGGTTTCTGCCTCTCCCACCCTTTCAGGCAGTGAGTTCCAGATTCCCACCACCCTCTGGGTGAAAAATTCTTCTTCACATCCCCTCTAAACCTCCTGCCCCTTAGTTTAAATCCATGTCCCCTGGTTATTGATCCCTCCACCAAGGGGAAAAGTTCCTTCCTGTCTCCCCTATCAATGTCCCTCATAATCTTATACACCTCTATCATGTCCCCCCTCAATCTCCTCTACTCCAGGCAAAATAACCCCAGTCTATCCAATCTCTCCTCATAACTAAAACTCTCCAGCCCAGGCAACATCCTGGTAAATCTCCTCTGCACTCTCTCTAGTGCAATCACATCCTTCCTATAATGTGGATTCCAGAACTGCACACAGTTCTCTTGCTGTGGCCTAACCAGCGTTTTATATAGTTCAGGCATTACCTCCCTGCTCTTATATTCTATGCCTCGGCTAATAAAGGCAAGTATCCCTTATGCCTTCTTAATCTCCTTATCTACCTGTCTCGCTACCTTAAGGGACTGGTGGACATGCACACCAAGGTCCCTCTGATCCTCGGTACTTCCCAGGGTCCTACCATTCATCGTGTATTCCTGTGCCTTGTTTGTCCTGCCCAAGTGCATCACCTCACACTTATCCAGATTAAATTCCATTTGCCACTGATCAGCCTGTCTGACGAGATCCGTCTATATCCTCCTGTAATCTAAGGCTATCCTCCTCACTATTTACCACCCCACCAATGTTCGTGTCCCCCGCAAACTTAACGATCAACCCTCCTACTTTCAAGTCTAAACTGTTTATATATATCACAAACAGCAAGGGAGCCAACACCAATCCCTGTGGAACCCCACTGGACACAGGCATCCAGTCACAAAAACACCCGTCAACCATCACCCTCTGCTTCCTGCCACTCAGCCAATTCTGGATCCAATTTGTCAAATTGCCTTGGATCCCATGGGCTCTTACTTTCGTTATCAGTCTCCCATGTGGGACCTTATCAAAAGCCTTGCTGAAGCCCAAGTAGACTACATCAAATGCATTGTCCTCATCTACACACCTGGTCACCTCTTCGAAAAATTCAATCAGATTGGTCAGACATGACCTCCACTTCACAAAACCATGCTGACTGTCCTTGATTAATTCCTGCCTCTCCAAGTGTAGGTTAATTCTGTCCCTCAGAATTGCTTCCAATAGTTTCCCCATCACTGAGATTAGACTGACTTTCCTGTCAGTCCATATGCCTGTAACAATTCCCTCTTATATTCCAGGATTACAATGGTCCGGGTACAGATTAAAGTTTGTGGACAAGCTCAGGATCAATGATATCCAAGCTGTGATTGGTTAGCCGAGTATTGTAAATACCCAGCATGCCTTCAGTCTGATTCAAATCCTTGAGATGATATATTCGGGAATGCTGCCTCAGTGCAGTTGTTGTTGTTGTTGTTGTTCAAAGCAAAAAACTGCGGATAGTGGAAATCCAAAACAAAAACAAAACTACCTGGAAAAATCCAGCAGGTCTGACGGTATCTGCGGAGAGGGACACAGTTAACATTTCGAGTCCGTATGACTCTTCAACAGAACTAAGTACAAATAGAAAAGAGGTGAAATATAAGCTGGTTTAAGGGGTGGTGGGGTAGAGCTGGATAGAGGGCTGGATAGGTGGAGGTAGCCAAAAGATGTCACAGACAAAAGGACAAAGAGGTGTTGAAGGTGGTGATATTATCTAAGGAATGTGCTAATTAAGGGTAGAAAGCAGGATGAGCAAGGTACAGATAGCCCTAGTGGGCGTGGGGTGGGGTGAAGGAATCGAAATAGGCTAAAAGGTAGAGATAAAACAATGGATGAAAATACATTTAAAAATAATGGAAATAGGTGGGAAAAGAAAAATATGTTTAAAAAAATATATTTTAAAAATGATAAATTATTGGAAAAAGGGGGATCGGAAAGGGGGTGGGATTGGAGGAGAGAGTTCATGATCTAAAGTTGTTGATCTTAATATTCAGTCCGGAAGGCTGTAAAGTGCCTAGTCGGAAGATGAGGTGCTGTTCCTCCAGTTTGCGTTGGGCTTCACTGGAACAATGCAGCAAGCCAAGGACAGACATGTGGGCAAGAGAGCAGGGTGGAGTGTTAAAATGGCAAGCGACAGGGAGGTTTGGGTCATTCTTGCGGACAGACCACAGGTGTTCTGCAAAGCGGTCGCCCAGTTTACTTTTGGTCTCTCCAATGTAGAGGAGACCACATTGGGAGCAACGAATACAGTAGACTAAGTTGGGGGAAATGCAAGTGAAATGATGCTTCACTTGAAAGGAGTGTTTGGGTCCTTGGACAATGAGGAAAGAGGAAGTGAAGGGGCAGATGTTGCATCTTTTGCGTGGGCATTGGGAGGTGCCATAGGAGGGGGTTGAGGAGTAGGGGGTGATGGAGGAGTGGACCAGGGTGTCCCGGAGGGAGCGATCCCTACGGAATGCCGCCAGGGGGTGGGTGAAGGGAAGGTGTGTTTGGTGGTGGCATCATGCTGGAGTTGGCGGAAATGGCGGAGGATGATCCTTTGAATGCGGAGGCTGGTGGGGTGATAAGTGAGGACAAGGGGGACCCTATCATGTTTCTGGGAGGGAGGAGAAGGCGTGAGGGTGGATGCGCAGGAGATGGGCCGGACACAGTTGAGGACCCTGTCAACGACTGTGGGTGGAAAACCTCGGTTAAGGAAGAAGGAGGACATGTCAGAGGAACTGTTTTTGACGGTGGCATCATCGGAACAGATGCGACGGAGGCGAAGGAACTGAGAGAATGGGATGGAGTCCTTACAGGAAGCGGGGTGTGAGGAGCTGTAGTCGAGATAGCTGTGGGAGTCGGTGGGTTTGTAATGGATATTGGTGGACAGTCTATCACCAGAGATTGAGACAGAGAGGTCAAGGAAGGGAAGGAAAGTGTCAGAGATGGACCACGTGAAAATGATGGAGGGGTGGAGATTGGAAGCAAAATTAATAAATTTTTCTAAGTCCCGACGAGAGCATGAAGCAGCACCGAAGTAATCATCGATGTACCGGAGAAAGGGTTGTGGAAGGGGGCCGGAGTAGGACTGAAACAAGGAATGTTCCACATACCCCATTAAGAGACAAGCATAGCTGGGGCCCATGCGAGTACCCATAGTCACACCTTTTATTTGGAGGAAGTGAGAGGAGTTGAAGGAGAAATTGTTCAGCGTGAGAACAAGTTCAGCCAGACGGAGGAGAGTAGTGGTGGATGGGGATTATCTGTATCTTGCTCATCCTGCTTTCTACCCTTAATTAGCACATTCCTTAGATAATATCACCACCTCCAACACCTCTTTGTCCTTTTGTCTATGACATCTTTGGCAATCTCTCCTTTACCTCCAACTATCACTGGACCCATATCGAGCTCTACCTGTCCTACCCCCCTCAACGAGCTTATATTTCATCTCATTTCTATTTCTCTTTAGTTCTGTTGAAGTTAACTGTTAACTGTGTCCCTCTCCGCAGATGTTGTCATGCCTGCTGAAGTTTTCCAGCTATTTTTGTTGTTGTTGTTGTTGTTGTTGGGAGGAGCCCACATTGGGACCGGTCATTATGCTGCTGACCCTGAGCCAGATCAGGCAGCGCTGTGGTAAAGCCCTGATACACACAGGTTATGCTGTTGTATATTAACTCTCTGACCCTGCTCGGAGGACTGAGCCCACGTCTGTCACTCATATCAGTCCAGCTGCAGCCCCACACACCAGTTTGACAATGGTTTTGTTTCTAATGTCCTGGACATGGTCTCCCCTCATCCTCACACAATTCACCCTGTCAGCTAACTGCCTGAGCAGTGTTTGAAAAGAAACCATTGAGAGAAATCTGAGCGAGCAGCAGCTTCCTCTACATCACTGATAACAGAGGCCTCTCATCTGCAAGTGGAGCTGTTCCATCCAGAGAGTTGTTTTGGACTGGGGCCTTGTTGACTCTTGTGGAGAAGTCTGTGGTTGTACCTTCCTTCCTGCACGGTCACTGGGGGCTGTGTGTAGGCCTCAGGCTCTGTGGGGGAGGGGAAAGGACCAGAGTGAAGGGCATCAAAAGGCCGGGGGATGGTCAATATTAGTTTTTGGGTATAAACAGTGAGCTGGTTGCTGCAGGAAAATATTTATTACACCCCCATCACCAACACAGAACATCATGTGAGTGTAAATGATGTGAAGGAGAAGAGGATTGTGAGGGGGAGAAGAGGCAGTTTGGGAGTTTTAACCCCTCTGGGACTTTATAATATGAAATGTGTCCTCCAAGTGCTGCTGGTCCTCATTGTAATCGAGCAGGACTGTGGGAGTGAGGGGACATGAATGGAATTGGAAAGCTCCTGTGCTGAACATTCACCACATCTTCCCGGTGACAGTGCCTGTGTTTTGTGAAGGTGAAAGGAGTTTGTGCTGAGACACCAGCCCATCGCCAGGGGGAGATTGGAATGGAATTCATTCACACCATTGAATCATTCCCACATTCTACATGCTCTGTTCTTGCTGATATCACTGGTTTGGATCAGACTGTGTGTGTTTGCTAACGGGATTGTGTAACCATTCACCATTTATTGTAAGGGAATTTTCGAAAAGAATCATGATCTATTCATAATAAATCCAATTTTCATGTAACTGTGTCCACACAAATTCACACAATGTGATCAGTTTATGTCAAACCCATTGCCTTTTGGAAATAAGGAGTTAAATCAGGATTGATAACCTGTTCTCTCTCTCTCTCTAGGGTCTGTTAGATTGAGGTTCCTGTGGCTGTTTTATTTAGAAATCCTGAAGATTGTCAGGAATGTTGCATTTTAAATACACAGAGAGGAAAACAGGAAGAGTTTGGATGGGAAATGTCTGTTTCGGGTTGTGGGGGTTTATTTGAGCTTTGGGATTGGAACAGGGGATCTGAGAGTGACTCTGGGGGCAGCTTTTGCTGTATCACTGATCTTACAACGGACAGGATTCCAATATCAAAAGCTGTGATTTTCCTGATCAGGCTGTTCCTTGTTTCCCCACATGGTGGCAGCTCTGAGTCAGTCTGTTCATCAGCGAGGAATGTAGGGGTGACTGTGTCTGATTGTATTAGTGTGAGTGTGTATGAATGTGCATGAGTGTATGTGTATGTAAGTGTGTGCATCTGTGTGTACACTTGTCAGTGTGCATGTTCATGTGTGTGTGTGTGTGTCACGTGAGTGTGAGCATGCGAATGTGCATGTTCTTGCACCTGTGTGTGTGTTTCTCAGTGTGTGTGTCTCTGTGTGTGTGTTTCTCAGTGTGTGTGTTTGTGTGTGTGTTTCTCAGTGTGTGTGTTTCGCAGTGTGTGTGTGTTTCTCAGTGTGTGTGTCTATGTATGTGTGCCTGTGTGTGTGCGTGTGTGTGTTTGTGTGTTTCTCAGTGTGTATGTTTGTGTGTGTGTGTTTCTCAGTGTGTGTGTCTGTATGTGTGTATGTGTGTGTTTCTCAGTGTGTGTGTCTATGTATGTGTGCCTGTGTGTGTGCGTGTGTGTGTTTGTGTGTTTCTCAGTGTGTGCGTTTTTCAGTGTGTGTGTGTTTCTCAGTTTGTGCTTGTGTTTGGGTGTTTTTCAGTGTGTGTGTGTATTTGTGTGTGTACGTGTGTGTGTTTTTTTCTGTGTGTGTATTTGTGTGTGTGTGTTTTTCTCTGTGTGTGTGTTTCTCAGTGTGTGTTCTCAGTGTGTGTGTGTTTGTGTGTGTTTTTCTCAGTGTGTGTGTGTGTTTGTGTGTGTTTGTGTGTGTGTGTTCTCAGTGTGTGTGTGTTTGTGTGTGTGTGTTTCTCAGTGTGTGTGTGTGTCTGTGTGTGTGTTTGTGTGTTTCTCAGTGTGTGTGTGTGTCTGTGTGTGTGTTTGTGTGTTTCTCAGTGTGTGTGTGTTTGTGTGCGTGTTTCTCAGTGTGTGTGTGTTTGTGTGTTTGTGTGTGTTTGTGTGTTTCTCAGTGTGTGTGTGTATTTCTGTGTGTGTGTCTCCGTGTGTTTGTGTTCCTGTGTATGTGTGTTTGTGTTTCAGTGTGTGAACTTCTCTCTGTACGTTTGTGTTCCTGTGTGTGTGTGTCAGTGCGACAGGAGCTGGGATGACCTTAAGATTTGCAGTAAATTTATGAAAGAATGAAATTATTTTCACAGCTAAAAACACAGGAATATTTACCTTCACTTTGCTACCTAGAAATCCACACCTGCCCTGATAAGAACTTCCTGATGCCTATCCTAAATGAAGCTGTTGAGTTTTAATCTGTTATTGAGTGGATTTTGTAGGCAGCTTTTCTTGGTGGACACACTGAACTTTATTTGCAAGACAACAGCAACAGCTACATGTGTGCATCAAACTCCATAGCTAAAGAACACTTGCCTCAAATGTTCCCAGTGCTGTTAACTCATTGGTTTACACAGGTCATGTGATCTTAAAACAGGATTATTCTTAATGTTACAGTCCTACATTTATCATAATTACTATAATTACTACATTCCTCCCCCTTTAACTTTTCTGTACATTTTGTATTTACAAGGATACTTATCTTATGACATTACAATATTTACACAGGGTATGAAATTACAGGTTCAGTCTTTCAGGTGGTTTCCTGATCCATGTGGAATGTCATAGCTCCACGACTTCCGATTCTTTTGCAGGAACCACATTCTCTGGAACTGCATTAACATCAGGTATCTCATGTGGCACAGGCAGTTCAGTATCTTCCACTCTGACAGAGACATTCGGCATGTCTGTCCTTGGCTGAGCAGCTACAACAGGAAGCACAGGTTCAGTAATGGTTACATGTGGAACATCGCTTTGTTGGGATATCTCCCTGCTTCTTAAATGATCAACATGCTTATAGATGATCTGGCCATTCAATTCCACGTGATATGACTATGGTCCGGTCACAGATCTTACTTGACCAGGTAACCACTTTGGTCCTCCACTGAAATTCCTTACATATGCTGCTTCTCCAACAGTAAATTGTTGTTCCCGACTATGCAAATCATGAGTCGCTTTTTGGTTCCCTTGACTTTTCTCCACCTTCCCCTCCAAATCGGGAAGTATCATTTTGTTTTGGTCAAAGGCGGTGCCTCATCAGTAATTCTGCATCCTCTCCCTATGTGTCTATATGTAGACACGTATAGACACATCCTGCTATTACCCTATTTTACAATAAATTCCAATCATATGATGAGAATGATTATGTCTCTCTGACACTGTCGCTCCAGAGCAATGTGGCCACATTCTGAGAGAAATTGCAGGAAAGCCAATAAGTGATTGGTTGGTAAATATTTTGCTCATTTATCTTTAAAACTCAGGTAATTTAATTAGTAATTCTAAGGTTTTATTAGTCATAGTAAGGTTTACTAGCAGTGGTGAAGGTTGTTGGGAGTAGCAGTGTTTATTAATCACAAGTTAATTTAGAATAAATTAGTTAATAATAAAGATGGCAGGGCAGGTGATGTGTTGTGACTGCAGAATGTGGGTTTTCTTGGACACCAGGGCAGATGTTGGACAAACACATCTGCAGTAAGCGTCTGAGGCTTGAGGATCTTCGGCTCAGAGTTATTGGCTGGAGGCTGAGCTGCAGACACCGTGATGTGTCAGGGAGGGGGAGAGTTACCTGGAAATTTTATACCAGGAGGCAGTCACATCCTTAGGATAGGGTCATCTGATTTGGTTAGTGGTCAGGGAGGGGAGGGAGTGACCGCTAGTGAGGCAGGTATGGGGACCATAAGGTAGCAGTGGAGGAGCTCCAGCTTTTGCAATTGTCTGACAGCGCCGAGGCTCTTGCGCCCTGTATGGACAAAAGTGGGGGCTGCAGGATAGATGAGCAAGCTGACCATGGCCCCGTGATACAGGAAGCCATTCAAGCAAGGAGAGTTAATAGGAGTGAAGTGGAAGTTGAGGACAGTATAGTCAGGGGGATAGACACAATTCTCGGCAGCTGAGAGTGGGGGTCTAGATGACTCTGTTTCTTGCCTGGTGCCAGGGTTTGGGGCATTTGCAGTGGGTTGGAGAGGAACTTGCAGTGGGTGAGGGTGGATCCAGTGGTCGTGGTCCACATAGGTATGAACGACATATGTAGGCCTAGGAAAGAGGTTCTGTTGAGGAAGTATGAGCAGCTAGGGGCTAAATTACAAAGCAGAACCTCAAACATGATAATCTCTGGATTAGTCCCTCAGCCGCAGCAAATTGGCGTGGGGTAAAGCAGATTAGGGTATTAAATGAGTGCCTCAAAGATTGGTGTGGGAGAAATGGGTTTTGATTCATGGGGGCTGGCACCAATACTGGGGAGAGTGGGAGCTGTACCATTGGGACAGTCTTCACCTGAACTGTGCTGGGATCAGTGTTCTGGTGATTCGTATGACCAGACTAAATAAAATTAAACCAAGTAGTGGGGGTGAGGGATCAAGTTTGGGAAGATGTGATAAGTTAAATAGAGAAGGCAAGAGAGCAAGGTAGGAATAAGGAAAATGATGATCAGAATGTGGCAGGAAGGGACAGTGTGTATAAACCTAAGAGTGCACCAGCAGATAAGGCTAGAGGTTACAAAAATAGTAAAAAGACAGAACTAAAGGCTCTGTATCTGAACGCAAGTCACATCTGTAACAAAACCAATGAATTGACAGCACAAATAGAAATAAATACGTATGATCTGATAGACATTACAGAGACATGGCTGCAAGATGACAAAGACTGGGGTCGGAATATTCAAGGGTAGGTGAGATTTAGGAAGGACCGGAAGCTAGGAAAAGGCAGAGGGGTAGTCCTGTTAATTAAGGATGATGCAGGTACAATAGGGAGGGATGACCTTAGTTCTGGATGTCAAGATATAGTTTGTCTGGAGATGAGAAATAGTAAAGGTAAGAAGTGACTTGTGGGAGTGGTTACAGACCCCCTAACAGTAACCACCCTGTAGGATAGGGAATACAAGAAGAAATAATGGGGGCTTGTGAGGAATGTATGGTGATAATCATGCGTGGATTTTAATCTACAAAGAGAGTGGAAAAATCAGATTGCAAAGTTCATAGAGTATTTTTGGGGGTTTCTTAGAGCAGCACATTCTAGAGAAAACCAGAGAGCAGGCTATACGAAACCTGGTAATGTGCAAAGAGATCGGATTAATTAATGGCTTCATCGTGAAGGCACCCCTGGGTAATAGTGATCATAACTTGATTGAATTTTACCTTCACTTTGAGGAAAACAGGAGTGGATCTAAAACTAGTGTTTTTAATTTAATTTAATTTAATTTTAATTTAAATAAGGGCAATTGTGAGGCATGAAGACAGAGCTGCCTAAAGTGAACTGGGAAATTAGGTGAAGGGATAGGTCAGTAGAGATGCAATGGCAGACATTTAAGGTGATATTTCAGAATACTCAGAAAAGATACATTCCAGTGAGAAACAAAGACTCTCAGGGAAGGATAGACAATCCATAGTTAACTAAAGGAGTTAAAGATGGTATCAAATTGATAGAATAAGTTTATGCTTCCACAAAGATGAGTAAGTCAGGAGATTGGACACAATATAAAGGACAGCAAAGAATGACGAAAAGATTAATAAGGAGGGAGACATTAGTGTACGAGAGAAAGCTGACTAGAAATAGAAAAACAGATAGTAAGAGTTTCAGGTATTTAAAAAGGCAAAGAGTAAGTAAAGTGAGAGTTGGTCCTTTCAGAGAGTGAGAATAAGAACATAAGAAATAGGAGCAGGAGTAGGCCATTCAGCCCCTCAAGCCTGCTCTACCATTCTATAAGATCATGGTTGATCTGCCCCAACTCCTCTTTCATGCCAGCTCCTCATAACCCTCAACTCCCCGATATCTCACAAATATATCTACCTCCCCTTTCAACACTTTTAGTGATCTGGCCTCCACAACTCTCTGAGGTAGAGAATTCCAGACATTCACTAGCCTCTGAGAGAAGAAATATATACAGATGATGAGCCTCTGGATTCAGCCTCCCAACTCATCCTGGAGAGTCAGCAGAAGGTGGGGGACCATCACACAGAGCTGTTGGGAACCCTCAGCAGATGGGTACGTGAGTCAGAGGAGTGAGTCCGCCTGCTCTCTGATGAAGTGATGCCCACATGTACCCGTATGGAGGTCTCCATGGGGAGGATGGTGGACACCATGGAGACCCTGGTCCAGCAGAACGTGGAGATGCGTGCAGACCCGCACTCCATCGCGGGAGGCATGGGTGAGTTCCTGCAGTGACCACGCGAGAGGGAAACGGGGCACCTCGATGTCCCTCCAGGTGCTCCCTCCCCTCAAGGAGTCAGACCGGGGCCCTCGGGCACCCAAAGGGAGGAGGAGCAGCAGCTGGACACCCCTGGGTCATCCACTCAGGAATCTCAGAGGCTGTCCCCTCCCTCCGAGTCCCCTTTGTCTGTGACCCCCTCAACCTCGTCCTCTGTCACCACAGAGGGAGCAGCTGGTCCATGAGTGACTCTGGAGGGAGAAGTGTGTGTGTGTCAGGGCCTTTCGGAGCATCGTGTAAGCCTCTCCCACACACACGGATCCTTCACGTTTCACACTCACCTCACTGCCCCGAGCATTTTCAATGCTGCCGGCTGGGGGTCACTTTCAGTGTCTGTCTGAGCTGTATCTCCGCCCACCCACTGACCACACTCCCCCCAGCACCACTCTCGGTTCACTTTCGATTTGGACACCATGGTCTGGATTCACTATTTCTTCAGCCCCCCAGTCTTTTCCCCTCCCCCCAGTCACCTATTTCCCGTCCCCCATCACTGTCGACCACCACCGCCCCCCCCATCTCCCCCCAACAACCCCCCCCCCACCCCCGCCACCACCCACCCCCCCCCCAACCCCACCAGCATCACCTTCCACCCCCACCTCTGTGACCCACCAGCCACAACCCTTTTCCCTCGGGAGTGTCCAGGTGAACGTGCACATTCCCTTCCTTCCTGAAAATCCCACCCCCCCATCCACATTCACCTCCCCGACCTCCTCCTTCCCACCCCCACTCTGAGTCCCCACCAACCACCCTCACCCTGCCTCCCACCCTACCACCTCCCTCTGCCCTCGGTCATTCTCACCCTCCCCTCCTACCTCACCCACCCTCAGTTCACTCCCCAGGAGGCAGTCATGGACCCATCAGACCCCCTCCCTTGCATGTCCACCAGGACATCCCCCCCCTCCGGACCCCTTTCCCTTCAGAACCCCTTCCCCCTTTAGAACTCCTTCACCACACCCCCAGCACTGGTCTCCCCCTACCCTTGCTCCACCCCCCTCGGACTCCACCCCCACCTAGTCCTGCCCCCTTACAGGCTCCTTCCGACACCTTTACTTCTTCCTCCAACCTTCGTCACCCTGGACTCCCTCCCCTCTCCAAACTCCTTCCTCCCTCCTGTACCCCTTTCCCTCTCTGCCCTCTTTCCTTTACACTTTCCAACTCCCTCACAGCTACCTCTGCAATTGCCTCTTCTCTCCTGTTACTCCCTCCTCCTCCTGTACTCCCTCCACTCTCCCAGCCTCACCCCCGACACATTCCTTCATTCCCCCCCACCAACCTCACCCCTATGCCTTCATTCCCTTCTCTTAACCTCATCCCTGACATCCCTTCCTTTCCCAGTCAATCCTAGACCTTCCTCTCCCGGTACATGCCCCTCCCCCAAGCACAGCTGGACCTTCCTCTCCAACCCCTCGACCATCACCCGCTGTGAGCAGACCCTCAACGGTGACTTTCCAGCTTCCGTGAGCTGCTTCGAGGTGGAGCCGTGTCCGTGAGAATCCACCCAGCCTTGGACGTTCCTCCAGGGTCCTGTATCTGTGGGTCTCCAGCATCTTCTGCTCCTCGGGTGTCCGCGATGTCAGCAAGGCCCTGGCGGTTAGGCCTGACCTCTGTACGACACACTTGTGGAGACGTGTTCTACACCTGCGTGTTTTCCCGCTAATGTGGGCGGACGATCCAATGAGGGGGGGATGATTCCGGAGGGCTGGCCCTATAATGAAACGCTGATGTATTACAAAGAGGTTCCTGATGTCCGATAGCAGGAAAAGCGGCCACCACTGGGGGACTGAGTGGACGATTGCAAACCGGTTTCACGCCATTGCAAGACTGATTTCTGTCCTTCTCGCCATGTTGTCCACTTACACCCATCGAGCACACCCAATGCCAGCGGGCACGGACAATTTTGCTCAATGTGAATAGAATATTTTAAAGCCCAATTCAAGGCTAAAAACCACGATCTTGCAGTGCACCCCACTTGTCAGCCCAAGTCTGGATATTGTCCAGGTCTTGCTGCATTTGGACATGGGCTGCTTCAGTATCTGAGGAGTTGCGAATGGTGCTGAACATTGTGCAATCATCAGTGAACATCCCCACTTCTGACCTTATGATGGGACGAAGGTCATTGATGAAGCAGCTGAAGATGGTTGGACCTGAGGCACTAATTGACACATTAATTACTCATTCAACTCACTGCCCAGAATTTGGGTTCATTATTAAGAGGGTAACAATGTGGTCTTTGCGAATGGAATGTCAACCAATCGTTGCGGCTCACAATTTAAATGTGGAGTCTCACTCCTGCAGATTGCCGATTCTTCTCTAGATTTTCAAACTGTCAAGTTTAAAATACTAATTCTTTTTGTGAATTTTCTCCTCTTTCTATTTTTTTCTTTCTTAAGCTCATCCTCCTTTCTCTCTCTTTATTTCTCCTTGGCTCCTGTTCACCTGATGTCCTTCTCTGCCATCACTCTGCCTTTTTCCTTTATAAAGTCTCCTTGGTTAAGGAGATAAGCTTTTGGTACCATTGTCTGTCATGTTCCCTGAAAGCCCCTTGCACTCGTCAGATGGTTCTCAGCCCCACGCGTCCAGTCGCTGAAGCAGCAAATTACATTTGAGCTGATGGGACAGGATCAATTTTAACTTATGGCACATGTCACAGGGTGCCTCCCTCCAGGGAGACTTGGCCCAATATGGTGCAGGAATTTCAGGAGGACCTAGTGTCACCCCACACGCTTCACCCTAACTGGCTTCTTCACAGCAGCCTTCACTGAGAGTGTTGAACTGGTAACTTCCTTATCTCCGTCCTCATTAAAATCATCGGTGCGAGTGAGTTTGCCGGATTCACAACCTCTGTGCAGTTCACCTCGTGACATTGCGGTCAGTGGTAAACCCCCCGGTGTACACCGATTGGTGATCAATAACGTCCCACTGTCAGTGATTGGTAAATCCCAGCTGCTTTGGGTATTTCAATAACAACGAGTACAGAGACATTCAACCCATCCATTTGTGCAGTTTTAACATCGTGGATAACACTCTAGATCGAACCCTTGCTGACTCTGGGTATGTCTGAGAAAAAAAAAAGCACTGAGAGCAATCGCCGGAAATACCAACGTTTCTCTTTAGCTGCAACTCATTCCTGGCAACAGAGGCCCTTTGGCCCCGCATGTGTAGGCGCCACATCCACAGATTTATTTTGGGCCGGGGGGTGGTGGGGATTATTGACAGTTGTGGAGGAGCCAGAGGTTGGAGCTTCCTGCTTTCCTAGCTACCTCGGCTATAAGGAGGCCCGAGGCTTAGTGTGGGAGGGGGAAGAGGGAGGATGAGGGGGAGCTGAATCATTGGGAGAAGCTAAATATTCAACCCATCAACAAGAAGCAGAAATTCTGAAGGTGATCAAATTCAGCCAAAAAAACAGGAATTATATTTTAATTAACAACTTCTCAAGTGTTCAGGTCGGAACATCATGCGGCTCTGACCAATCATTGAATAGAATAATATTGGAGCGATCATGGGCATTGAGCAAACCCCTCCCCATATTTAAATCATTCTGATATGTGGAGCCGGTTTGTCTGTATTTTGCTGCAGTTTATTTAACTTGGAGGGGATTATCTACTCCCCACCCTCTTGTCAGTGTTGCTGCTTGTGCTGAACCTTCAAAGTGGAGATTCATGAGTTGTTTGGACGTTCTGTTTGGATAAAGGTTATTCCGGGCTGGTGGTTAAGCTGTGGGGAGATGGTCGCTTCACTTGCCCATTGGTTGGAAGCGGGGAGGAGATGGGTCCAGCCGAGGTCCAGTCGCCTTGTGTGAGGTGATTGTTTCGTAAGCAGGGTGACGTGGTGCCTCTCGATATCAGCTCCAGAGAGCACAGCCTGCCTCAGGTGGTTATTTGGAACTGGTTTATTCACACTGTACACGAGGTGGGCACCTCCCCACCCCCCCCTTACCCCACCCCCCCTCCCCGCGCAGGGTGGTGGGTGGAACAAGCTCCGTTGCGGACATGACCCTCACCCGAGAACCCCTCATTTCCGCCCGAGAGCCTGTCCGCGTGTTGGCTTCGGATTTCCCCTTTGGGTGGGAGGTGGGTGGGATGGGGGACGTTTGGAGAGTGGCCAAGAGCCAATTCTCCGCTGCCGTGAAGGTAGGTTTGGATTTTCCACTGTCCCCCCCACCCCCCTCTCAGGGTGGGTGGGGCTGAGCTGGGCCGGGTCGTGTACTCACAGGTGTTCGGACACCATGGACGCTCATGAAGGCCGAGGCTTTACTGGGGCTGACGCAAATAAGGGGCAAGGGAATGGGCTGGGAGGCAAAGTCTTGACTGGTAGTCAGGGGATGGTGGGTCGCTGAACCCCCGGGGGGTGGGGGGGGGCAGGGGGAGGGACCACAGAGACAGATAAGTCGGGGCGGGAGGGGAGTAGGGTGGACAGACACATGATGGCGGGGGAGGTGGTGGGGTTGGAGGGGGAGGGGGGTGAAGTTAGTCAAGCCAGAAATCATACACTGTCCTGGGCAATTGTGCACCAATTTAGAGGGCTGTGCTTGCCAAGCCTGTGTTGGGCCCAGTACAGGGAGGGGAAGGGTCTGTCCATCCTGAGCCAGTCGTGGCCAGCACGGTGACCAGGGCATGGTCAGTCCCTCACACGCACTGGTCCCAGGGGCTGCTGGATTGGGACTAGGCCGCACGTGACCAGGTTACAGTCAGGGGAAGGCGTCTTCAGCCTGTAGATGGGGGTGGGGGGGGTAATACAGTGGTTGGAGGGGGCACTCTGTCTCACAGCGGGGCTGGTCTCAGCACCTCACTCTGCATCAGGCCTCAAGGTGGGGAGGGGCCGGGTTGACAAGGGACATTTGGGATATCAGCGTTAAATGGTTCAAGGGGGGGAGGAGAGGGGCATCTACAACCATCACAATGGGATCCAGAATTAGAGGGGGAGGGAAGAGAGTGAATGACGCGGGGGAGGGGAAACCTGCACATTATGTCTTCCAGGACGATGTGGGGGGGAGTTCAGTGGTGTCCGGGGTGGGTGGTTGGCTGGTCTCATAGTGACGCCTGAGCACCACCACATTGCGAGGTTCTCCAAAGGGGCAATACATAAATAAGCTATGGAATAATTCACCAGGCGTGGGGTCTAAGGGCTTGAGGGAGGAGTTGAACACTGTGCTTTTGGGCCAAGTGAAGGGGCACACTACTAAACTAACGCTTTGCTAACTGGAGATCACTGCACAGCTGAGGCATGTTAGGAAGACTCAAATGCCAATTGAAAGGTGAGGGCACTTTAACTCATGGGGCACATTCTTCTGAGAATCCATTCTGTCCTGGGGCTGTATTTCGATTGTGTCCCGATGACCATTTGCCCCCCTCATAGGAAAATGTAACCCTCCGAAAGATCCAACTGGAAAGGGACAACGGCCAAACTGCATATGCCTCATGCTCCAAAGGCCTCCATACTCGGAGCTGACAGGCCCAAGCTTCACACATCACCCCCCCCCACCCTGTCCCCACCAGCTCCCCCCTCCCCCACCCGCGCGCCCCCCACCTCCCCCCCCCCCACCAACAGCGACCCCCCCCGCCGGCCCCCACCCCGATTATAGCCATTACTTTAGTGCAAGCTTAGGCTGCGGCCTAATCCAAGGGAGTCAGCCTGTCAGCCCTGGCTAACACTGTTAGTGCCCGGGTGTACCCATCCAGGTCCAAACCCCTTTCTGAAAGCACTGTCATGCCTGGGGCCTTTGTGGGGTGGGAAGTGTGGGTGGGCGCTGAGTGCAGTGGTAGTGGGGGGGGGGTTTCCATTGATGCTCAAGGCTGCGAGGGGTGATCCAGGGATGGAATGCCTGGAGTGAGGCCTATCCAAGGGCTTCACAGTGACTCCCAGGCTGGCAACCGGAAGGTGATCATTGCAGGGGTCTGTCCAGTAATGTATCTGTTCAATGTTTCCACAGAGGCCAGCAGCAGTGGTGTATGGATGCAGCAGGGCAACCAGGCAGCTGAGGAGGAGGAGGAGGGCCTGTTTCTGTCAGGCAGGGCAGAAGGAAGAGCCTCACCATGAGGAACATGGACCAGCGAGGTCTCAGAAAGACCCAGCAACTGAGGCTGACAAGACTCATCCCGTGGAGGCATTTGGCACAACTGAGGGTGTAAGTGAAGATGCCCCTTGTACCCACTGATGAGCGAGAGACAGGCCCACGGACGCCTTCACTTGTCAAGGCCTGTGGTGGGTCATATCTACCACATCCTTCAGGCTGGGACTTGGGGGTCATCCATTCCCAGTGGCTCTAAATGTGACCACTGCACTGAATACCTTTGTGAGTGGCTCATTCCCAGCGCTCCACTGGGGACCTCTGCGGAATATCCCAATCGTCTGCTCATAACTGCGTCTGAGAGGTCACTGGCATCTTATCCAGTGAGGCACACGGTTAAATCCAGCTCTCTCTGGATGAACACAGCCAGGCTGTGGGATTTACATCGATCTCCGGCTCTCACAGGAGCAGGAGGCCATCGACTGCACCCATGTAGCATTAAGAGCTCCCTGGCAGCTGCCACTATGATTCATCGATAGAAAAGGCGTCCACTCTCTCAATGTGCAGCTGATCTGTAACCACCAGAGGCAGGTTGTACAGGTCAGTGCGAGATACCCTGGCAGCTCCCACACTCTTACATCCTGAGTCACTCACAGGTCGTACAGATCTTCGAGGACCCTCAGTACATCCAGGATCGGCTCCTCGGAGATAAGGACTATCCCCCAAAAAGATGTGGCTAATGAAGCCTGTTAGGCAGACACAAAGTGGAGCAGTTCGACACGGCTCATTCTGTGACGCACTCTCCGATTGATCAGCCCAATGGCATATTGAAGGTGTCTTTCCAGTGTCTGGGCCAGTTGAGTGTTGCTCCCCAGTGCTCTCCCCACAGGGTCTCCTGCATCACTGTGGTTCGCTGTGCTCTACACAACCTGGTGCCACAAGCGGGGGATGACTTGCCAGACGGAGAGATGGAGGATCTGCACGTCTCCTCCAATGAGGGGGACGTGGAGGGGGTTCAGCTTGATGAGGGCTAGGAAGCTGGGGCTCCAGAGCAAGAGGACGTAGCTCAGGCCAGGCATGACAGATGTGCCCGCGAATGCTCATAGCCACAAGTTCCAGGATGGACTAGATTAGGCACCCTCCACTCTGCCTTGATATTAACACCTTCATTGCTATCCCCAGCATCTCAATGAAGGACATCACTCTCAGAATGAGTAGTAACAACCTTGTGTGACTGTGGCCTTATCCTTGGGATGCTTGGCAGCCTCTGTATCATGTGGCTGCTCTGTTATGGGATCACAATTCCTCCCACATGCACGGTGAGCAGGATAGACATGGCTCAGTCTCTTCAGGCATCTCACCAACATTCCACTGCCTAGGGCAGCCTTCAAGAGGCAGGAGAAGCACTGCCAACCTCAGTGCACTGTTGGCAGTATGCCTGGGGTAGTGCTAGGTGCCTCAAGGAGGACCATCAGCACCCTTTGGTTCTCACTTTGATAGCTGAGCTCTAATCTGAATCTGATAAGTGGCATCTCTCCACAGACCATCCCTCATGCCAGGTCAGTGCTCATGCCCCGTCATCATACTGAGTGCCCAGCACAAGATCGTTCTTTAGGGCCCAGTGACCTGTCAGTCTCAGTGATGGAAGTGAGCCTATGGGTCAGTCACCTTGGTGTGCACTGTGAGGGCTTCTGCAGTGGCATTGCCTGATCACTGGCAATCACTCATAGGCATGTCTTCACCTGCAATTTCCTGTGCAGCCCTGCCTTTGTGGGCCTGAGAATACAGACACTGCATCGAGACATTTATTAGTTAATGCTTTGATAATATAGAGCACACATCAGTTGTAGTACAGCTTAGCTCCGATCCCATTTGAGACCCTCCACATTTTCATTCCAGGAGTCTCAGATGTTAACACAGAGACCAGGCACACGGGTGGCATCCTCGCAATCAGGTCACCATGAACGATTGCCCATCAGAGAGCTGCCGCAGGGGTTTGGGCAAACCATGCCAGCCACACCTTCAGGCCCAGAGAGGCATCCGCCCATGTAATAGTCCGGCATCTGGGGCCTTGGCTCACACCCCCGATCTGGCATAGTTGTTGCCTCTCGCAGACATTTCAGGAGTCACTCAACATTAGCTGGATCCATAGCTCTGTATTTTTCAGGGGGACAAGTGGGGACCACCATAGGGCTGATGTCCAGTTGTAAACGTGGACGTGACATAACACTGAAGGAGCACGTCACATCCCTGAACACTGTAGATATGTAACCCACGGTCAAGCCTGGTAGCCATTACATGGAGTCCATTGAAAGATGCACCGAGCGAGATTGACTCCAATGCAGCTTCACATGAAAACCTATACGGACCACATGGACCACTCCTCAGCGCAGAAGCATCAAGTGAATGAACCAGACTGAACATCTATCCTCATGAAGCCACGTGATATGATCCTCTGGCGCAAGTCTCAGGTACACATTGACCACCCGCCACTTAGCTGGAGCCAGAAGCCTTGCTCATGTCGCTGATGAGCACAGAAAGGTGACACCATTGAGCTGAAGCACACAATGGGAGATATGCCAGGAAGGGCAGTCCCTGCTACACGTGTCTGACCTCGGAATATTGCATCAGATAGAAGAGAAGCTCACAGAAACAAAATTTATTTACAGGTGGTTATAGTATATACAGAGTGGACACCCGCGCCACCACCATGATATCAAAATTTCTTAATTTTCCTAGCCCTACCGTTACATCTAGGTGTATCCAGACATCCACAGCCGAGGTAGGGGCAGCCTGCTGACTGCTACACCCTGTTGTCCGTGATGACCTTGACAGGCGTCCACTGCAGGGCCGAGGCCTGACTCTGGGTGTCCTGCTGTGGGCCAGTTGCACCCTCCTCGGCCTGTGGAGCTGGAGTTGAGGGGTCACAGGAAGAGGGGGCTTGGAGTGGCTGTGTGGAAGGCCCTGGGGGCCGGGAGTTTCTGCTCCCATTGTGGAGGGGCCAGCCCCAGGAGGATTCAGCAGACCGGCTAAACGTCCATTGACCCCTGGCTGATCTGTAACCACCAGAGGCAGGTTGTGCAGGTCAGTGCGAGATACCCTGGCAGCTCCCACACTCTTACATCCTGAGTCACTCACAGGCGCCACAGGTCTCCGAGGACCCTCAGTGCATCCAGCATTGGCTCCTTGGAGAAAAGGACTATCCCCCAAAAAGATGTGGCTAATGAAGCCTGTTAGGCAGACATAAAGTGCTTCAGAGGAGCCATACGACACGACTCATTCTGTGACGCACTCTCCGATTGATCAGCCCATTGGCATGTTGAAGGTGCATTTCTAGTGTCTGGGCCAGTTGAGTGTTGCTCTCCAATGCTCTCCCCACAGGGTCTCCTGCATCATTGTGCTTCGCTGTGCTCTACGCAACCTGGTGCCACAAGTGGGGGATGACTTGCCAGATTGACTTGATTTTTGGTGGGACCGGATGATCCCGGCGGAAGTTGGGGCCGGAAGATTCCACCCCAGGGTACCTGGTTGACATCCCTCTTCCCTATGGGTGCCCGTGAGCCCCTCCCTCACTCCTTGAGGAGCAGGGACTCCTGGAGGGAGATTGAGGTGCCCCATCCCCCTCTCACCTGGCCACTGCTGGAACGTGCTCATGGCTGAAGCGATGACGTGCTGGTCCTCACGCACAGCCGGCAGAACCTGCTGGGCCAAGGTCTCCATGGTGACCTCGGTGCACAGGCATCAGGCTGAACATGGACAGACTCCTCCACCCTCCGTTCTAATCTGGTGACAGTCTCTGATGACCCTGCCTGCTGCCCCCATGAATCACACAGAACCACAGAATCACACAGTGCAGAAGAGGCCCTTCGGCCCATCGAGTCTGCACCAACACGTGAGAAACACCTGACCTACCTACCTAATCCCATTTACCAGCACTTGGCCCATAGCCTTGAATGTTATGATGCGCCAAGTGCTCATCCAGGTACTTTTTAAAGGATGTGAGGCAACCCGCCTCCACCACCCTCCCAGGCAGCACATTCCAGACTGTCACCACCTTCTGGGTAAAAAGTTTTCCCTCACATCCCCCCTAAACCTCCTGCCCCTCACCTTGAACTTATGTCCCCTCGTGACTGACCCTTCAACTAAGGGAAACAGCTGCTCCCTACCCACCCTGTCCATGCCCCTCATAATCTTGTACACCTCGATCAGGTCGCCCCTCAGTCTTCTCTGCTCCAACGAAAACAACCCAAGTCTATCCAACCTCTCTTCATAACTTAAATGTTTCATCCCAGGCAACATCCTGGTGAATCTCCTCTGCAACCCCTCCCAGTGCAATCACATCCTTCTTATAATGTGGCGACCAGAACTGCACACAGTACTCCAGCTGTGGCCTCACCAAGGTTCTATACAACTCCAACATCACCTCCCTACTTTTGTAATCTATGCCTCGATTGATAAAGGCAAGTGTCCCATATGCCTTTTTCACCACCCCACTAACATGCCCCTCTGCCTTCAGAGATCTATGGACACACACGCCAAGGTCCCTTTGTTCCTCAGAACTTCCTAGTGTCACACCATTCATGGAGTGCTTCCTTATCAAATTACTCCTTCCAAAGTGTATCACCTCACACTTTTCCGGGTTAAATTCCATCTGTCACTCATCTGCCCATTTGACCATCCCGTCTATATCTTCCTGTAGCCCAAGACACTCAACCTCACTGTTAACCACCCGGCCAATCTTCGTGTCATCCACAAACTTACTAATCTCACCCCCCCACATAGTCATCTGCCTCACTGCCTTCAGAGCCCCAACACATCGGTGAGGGCTCATCGTCAGACTCGGACTCAGCAGGAGCCTGGCCTCCAGCAGCCTGCTGGGTGTGGGTGAGCTTGGCTGTCACCGTCTCTGCCAGAACCTCTGCCGGGCTCACCAGGTGGTGACTCCGAGCCTGCTCTAGATCTAGGTCCCACCGAGGTGTGTGTCTCTGCGCTGGTGGAGGGCGTGGGTGAGCACAGTGACAGACAAACAGCTAGTGGGTTCTCAGGATTCTGGTCTGAGCTGCTCTGGGGGCTGCGGCTGGGGCTGGCTGGCAGTGTGTCTCCTCTTATTCCTGCTGGCGGCTGTAATAGAGAGAAGAGGTAATTCGTGATTGGCTGGATAGTCACCTACTTTAAAGAGCACTCACAGTTTCAGTGGGTGGGTGAAGACCAGTGGATGGACGCTCACTGGCTTGTTAGTGGATGCTGAGGTTGCCTTTGGCATAGGAACAGTTCCAGACCTCGCCAGCCAGCTCTGTCACCCAGTCTTCAAAGGGGGGGGTTGAGTGGCCTGAGCTCCGGTATTCCCACCCCCTGATCTGGGATCTCTCCCTGTTGTTCAGGGTGATCTTGTCCTGCGTAGAGACAGATGGACAGACGGTGAGCAGGACAGATGTCAAAGCAGATGATAAGGATGCTGCCTCGTGTGTGTGTGTGTGTGTGCTGAGTGGACCTGTGTAAGGGCTGAAGATGGGACTTGTGCAAATGTGAGAGGAGATGAAGATGTCAAAGTGTGCGTGAGGGGGTCAGTGGTGATGCCCCTTGTGTGGGTAGTGCGTGAGGTCCCTGTGGACTGTAGCCCTGGCAATGCCTGATGGCCTTGTGAGAGCGGGAGCTGAGATTGAGAAGGTTGACTTCCCCTGGCGGAGCGGACGAGATCATTCATCCTCTTCCTGCTCTGGGTAGCAGCCCCCTCCTGCAGAGCACTGGCACTGGCTGCACTGGCGACCCGCTCCCAGGCCTTGGTTGTGAGATTGGCAGGCCTCAGGCTCACATCACAGGGGGTAAAGGACCACCCTCTGGTCCTCGGCTGTCTGAAGGCCAGGGCTGGTCAGTGCCTGGTCACTCAACTTGGACCCGCAGCATTTGCCTCCTCTGGTCGGGGGGGCGGGGGGGTCATCACTGGCCACGACAGGGCCTGGGGTGGGCGGAGTGAATGTGTGTGTATGGGCCCTTTAAACATGGCGACAGGGATCAAGAGCCGATGGGGTGAGGGTGGGGAGGGCGATTCCCAGCCCGTCCCATAACGAGGTACAACCTATGCACATTTACACATACATAATGAGGCAGCCCACCTCGCTGGCCAATAGGAACCACCCTCTCTCCAAGTCTCCCTCCCACCCTCTCGCCCACCCTCTCACCCACCCTCTATCCCACCCTCTCACCCACCCTCTCTCCCACCCTCTCTCCCACCCTCTCTCCCAACCTCTCTCCCACCCTCTCACACACCCTCTCACCCACCCTCTCACCCACCCTCTCTCCCACCCTCTCACCCGCCCTCTCACCCACCCTCGCACCCACCCTCTCTCCCACCCTCTCTCCCACCCTCTCTCCCACCCTCTCGCCCACCCTCTCTCCCACCCTCTCACCCACCCTCTCACCCACCCTCTCTCCCACCATCTCTCCCACCCTCTCACCCACCCTCTCACCCACCCTCTCTCCCACCCTCTCTCCCACCCTCTCACCCACCCACCCTCTCTCCCACCCTCTCACCCACCCTCTCACCCACCCTCTCTCCCACCCTCTCACCCACCCACCCTCTCTCCCACCGTCTCACCCACCCACCCTCTCGCCAACCCTCTCACCCACCCTCTCGCCTACCCTCTCACCCACCCTCTCACCAACCCTCTCACCCAACCTCTCTCCCAGCCTCTCACCCACACTCTCTCCCACCCTCTCTCCCACCCTCTCTCCCACCATCACTCCCACCCTCTCACCAACCCTCGCTCCCACCCTCTCTCCCACCCTCTCTCCCACCCTCTCTCCCACCCTCTCGCCCACCCTCTCTCCCACCCTCTCACCCACCCTCTCACCCACCCTCTCACCCACCCTCTCTCCCACCATCTCTCCCACCCTCTCAAACACCCTTTCTCCCATCCTCTCACCCACCCTCTCACCCACCCTCTCACCCACCCTCTCACCCACCCTCTCTCCCATCCTCTCACCCACCCACCCTCTCTCCCACCCTCTCACCCACCCTCTCACCCACCCTCTCTCCCACCCTCTCACCCACCCACCCTCTCTCCCACCCTCTCACCCACCCACCCTCTCGCCCACCCTCTCACCCACCCTCTCGCCCACCCTCTCACCCACCCTCTCACCCACCCTCTCACCCAACCTCTCTCCCACCCTCTCACCCACCCTCTCTCCCACCCTCTCTCCCACTCTCTCTCCCACCATCACTCCCACACTCTCACCCACCCTCGCTCCCACCCTCTTTCCCACCCTCTCTCCCACCCTCTCTCCCACCCTCTCGCCCACCCTCTCTCCCACCCTCTCACCCACCCTCTCAACCACCCTCTCACCCACCCTCTCACCCACCCTCTCTCCCACCATCTCTCCCACCCTCTCACCCACTCTCTCACCCACCCTCACTCCCACCCTCTCTCCCACCCTCTCACCCACCCACCCTCTCTCCCACCCTCTCACCCACCCTCTCACCCACCCTCTCACCCACCCACCCTCTCTCCCACCCTCTCACCCACCCACCCTCTTGCCCACCCTCTCACCCACCCTCTCGCCCACCCTCTCACCCACCCTCTCACCCAACCTCTCTCCCACCCTCTCACCCACCCTCTCTCCCACCCTCTCTCCCACCCTCTCTCCCACCCTCTCTCCCACCCTCTCTCCCACCCTCTCACCCACCCACTCTCCCACCCTCTCACACACCCTCTCACCCACCCTCTCTCCCACCCTCGCTCCCACCCTCTCACAAACCCTCTCTCCCACCCTCTCACCCACCCTCTCTCCCACCCTCTCACCCACCCTCTCTCCCTCCCTCTCTCCCACCCTCTCTCTCACCCTCTCACCCACCCTCTCTCCCACCCTCTCGCACACCCTCGCGCCCACCCACTCTCCCACCCTCTCTCCCACCATCTCGCCCACCCTATCTCCCACCCACTCTCCCACCCTCTCACCCAACCTCTCTCCCACCCTCTCTCCCACCCTCTCTCCCACCCTCTCTCCCACCCTCTCGCACACACTCGGGCCACCCCTCTCGCCCACCCTCTCTCCCACCCTCTCTCCCACCCTCTCTCCCACACTCTCACCCACGCTCTCACCCACCCTCTCACCCACCCTCTCTCACACCCTCTCTCCCACCCTCTCACCCACCCTCTCTCCCACCCTCTCTCCCACACACTCACCCACGCTCTCTCCCACCCTCTCTCCCTCCCTCTCACCCACCCTCTCATCCACCCTCTCACCCACCCTCTCTCCCACCCTCTCACACACCCTCTCACCCACCCTCTCGCCCGCCCTATCTCCCAAACTCGCTCCCACCCTCTCACCCGCCCTCTCTCCCACTCTCTCTCTCACCCTCTCACCCACCCTCTCTCCCTCCCTCTCACCCACCCTCTCTCCCACCCTCTCTCCCACCCTTTCTCCCACCCTCTCTCCCACCCTCTCTCCCACCCTCTCGCCAACCCTCTCTCCCACCCTTTCGCCCACAATCTCGCCCGCCCTCTCTCCCACCCTCTCACCCACCCTCCCCGCCCTCTCTCCCACACTCTCACCCACCCTCTCACCCACCCTCTCGCCCACCCTCTCGCCCGCCCTCTCTCCCACCCTCTCTCCCACCCTTTCTCCCACCCTCTCACCCACCCTCTCACCTACCCTCTCACACACCCTCTCTCCCACCCTCTCACCCACCCTCTCACACACCCTCTCTCCCACCCTCTCTCCCACCCTTTCGCCCACAATCTCGCCCGCCCTCTCACCCACCCTC
>NW_024470920.1:0-47136 GCF_017639515.1 Carcharodon carcharias
GAGCATCCACAACTCACTGGGCTGGAGAATTCTAAATGACGGAGAGAGAGAAAAAGAGAGAGGGGAGTGGGATAGACAGAGAAAGAAGGGTAGTAAACAAAGCACAGGATGCCAGTAAACAGAATTCGAGCACATGGGATTGGGGTAATATATTGTTATAGATTGAGAATTGGTGAACAGACAGGAAACAGAGTCGGGATAAACAGGTCATTCTCAGGATGACAGGATCAGTGCTTGGCCCACAGCTTTTCACAAACTATAGAAATGATTTGAAGGCACCCATTTAAGAAGCACCTAATTTTTCACATTCTCATCCTTGTTTTCCTCCATGGTTGTGATCATTCTGATCTCTGTAACCTCCTCCAGCCTCGCAATCCCCCCTGAGATATCCATGCTCCTCGAATTCCGTCTTCCTGAGAATTCCTGATTCTAATCACTCCATCACTGATTGACGCTCCATCAATTTCCAAGGCCTAAGCTCTGGAATTCTCTCCCGAAACCTCTCCACCTGTCTACATCATAGCATCCTTTAGGATGCCCCTTCAAACCAACCTCTTTGACCAAACTATTGGTCACCTCCTGAATATCTCCTCATGTGGCTCAGTGTCAAACCTTGTTTTGTAACATTTCAATGAAATGCCTTGGAAAACTGAATAACAATAAATATGCAATATAAACACAAATTGTTGTTGTCGATTTGGACATATATCACTGTTCCTTCATCATGGCTGGGTGAATAACCTGTAACTCCTTACCGAACAGCATTGTGGGAGCACCTTCACCACATGGACTGCAGCAGTTCAAGAAGGTCAAACATCATCTTCTCCATAGGCAACTAGGGGTCACAATAGGCGCTGGTATCTGTGGAGAGTGAGACAGAGTTAACATTTCAGGATTCGCAGAATGAATTACAGGGGATAAAAATGGTGCAGAATTTGATGCTCAATGTAAGTTCAGAAGTGGAAGAGAAATGGACTATAGCGCAGGAAAAACAATTCCTGACTATGAAAGATACTGTGGGAAGATAAAGCTGGTAAGACAGCAGCACATGGGCAGCAGTGGAAACTTCATTTGGACACAGTGGGCAGAAGTAACAGTAAAATCCTAAACAGAGCTACACTACATGCAGTATTAGAGACAGAGGATGTCAAGCAATAGTAGAGAGGTGATCAGGGAGGGCAGAGGTGAATCAGAGCAATGGATGGACATGGATTCAGGTGCACAGTAAAGGAGCCATACCAGCCCCAGAGCCATGGAACATCTCATAGATACAGAGCATAGAACTAAAAGCTAAACTAAAAGCTGTAGCTGAATGGTGAAAAATACTCAGCTCTGAAACAATTTCACAGTTTTCAATTTAAAATTTCCTGTTGGAGCCTGCAGATGGAAAAATATCAGAAGCACTGGGGTCAGAGAAAAATCTCCCAGTTGAGGAAATACCCAGGGAGCGGGGTGATGTCACAGTGTAAATGTCAATGTGTGATGATGTCACAGTGTAATTGTCAATGTGTGATGATGTCACAGAGACAGAACATCTGGACCTGTACAAACCAGTGATTACTACACATTATGAAGGATGTGAAGGTCCTGAGGTTTAGATGAGGTAGTTAAAGAAAAACTATTTCCATTAACTGATCGTAAAATGGTTATGGGAGACAGTTTAAAGAGTTTGGGAAGATCTACTAGAATCATATAAGAAAGAAACCTTTACACAGTGAGCGGTAATGACCTGAAACTCATGCTTACACTCAGAGAACGATAATATCCAAGTCCAGATGAATCGAGTGATTCTTGCAGACTCTAGTGTGATGTTTGGTTTGAATTTCCCACCTGCAAGATGTCATCTTTTAGTATCCTGTAATTGGAGATTACAAAATTCGTCATTGTCAGTGCAGGATAGAAATTGAGAAGAGACGAACGGTTCTCTTGGTTTGAGTTTGCTGTGTGTAAATCCTCCCCTTCTAAACACCCTGTAAAAGGAATTTCCAAAATCCATCCCTGTCATCCAGGATAGAAATTCACAACATGCTCTCCTCCTGCTACCTGGACAGGATGACCACGCATGCGCCCTGCTGCACATTGCCCCCTATAAAGATGGCGGCCGTTACCCCGGGCCTGGCGAAGGGAGAAATCCAGGATTTTTCGGTCCGTTTCCTGCAAACACAAGACCGGTACCTTGTTATTTGGGGTCCATGGCCTGCACTGTGTCTTTATGAAGCCTACCTGCCCACTCTGCTGGCTCCATTCCTCCTCACACACCCACTAACTCTGTTAGTTTGCTCCGCTCGACTTTCTCTCACCCGCTCTGAGCAGCTTCAGTCACAGACCAGCACTGCGCATGCTCGTGAATGAGACATTAGTGCGCATGCTCCAAACACACACACACACACACACACACACACACACACACACACACACACACACACACCGTAATGCGCATGTGCGGTGAGCTGCTGTAATGTGGATAGAGCACATTCTGTACTGCAGTGAATTCTGGGTGTCCGCCCCGCCATTGAAGGCTAAAATTGTAGAATGAAACTGAAGTCCAGTAATCAGAATACGATGGGTGCCATCGAGACGAGGTATAACTGCTTCGAATCAATTGATACAGCAACTAAAATGCTCTGGACTCCACCATAATTCTCCCCTGGATGTTATGAACAGCTGAACAAATACCCTGCAGTTAGATCTGAACTCGACGCAGTATTAGCAGATGGATTATTTTTCACCATACATGGAACATTTAAATCCTGCCAACAGGAATGCTCTGACGCTGGATTTAATCCTTTGAATTTTAAAGTTGGTGTGTTTACTGCTTTGCAAACTGAATAAATCCCTTCACACATGTGAAGTATCTGGATAGTCTCGTACTAGTGTAACTGCGTTGATGAGTCAGTAATTGGGACAATGGAGTGAACCCACTTGCATTTTCAGCTTGTGCACGTGAGTTTACTTCCACATTTTCAGCTGAAATATCGATCTCAAACCTTATGGCTTCCACATTCTCAGCAATAATTAGTTAAAGAAAATCAAAATGCTGCAGATGCTGGCTTTCTGAAATAGAAGATAACAGAAAATGCTGGAATTCTCGGCAGGTCTGGTCATGCCTCTGGAGAGAAAAACATAGCTTTTATTTCAGGTCTGTAACCTTTCATGAGGACTGCACTCCATCAGTCTGGTAGGTCAGGAATTAAAACCTAAAATAGGCTTTCAGACAATATCAGATAAGACACCAAAAGGCTCGAAGTCAGAATCTGTTGTATGACAGGTGGTTCCTGGTGACATGGATGTGTCTGCAGCGGGTGGGATCAGACTCTTTCTATGTTTCCATAATCAATGTCCAACCTGTTTTTTTTTCAAAGAGTGAAACTGATAGAGAACAATTATCATTCCGGTATTGACAATCTGAAGCTTTAACTAGCTGAGTCTGTTTAAGATATCTTGCAGCTTTTGATTGTATGAGCCTCTTTTGTATGATTGGTAGGAATTTGGAAGGTAACTGAAAGGCTGGTGCTTTAAGACCATCAGGGACAAAGCCTTTGCTGTTTTCTCCCCATCATTCATTGCCACACAGTTCCAGGATAACAACTGGCATTTTGACTGCAAGAAAATATTCGCCAAACATTGCCAACTCTACTTTTATGCAATGGATTTCCAAACTGAGTCTTTTTTTTAATGAATATTCATTTCAGATATAATGAGAAAACAATCAAACCTACCATGTACCTACGTGTAACACATTTGAAATCTATGAAGTTATTGGATTCAAACAAACCCATCAATAATTCCCTCGTCCTCAGCTCCACGGTGAGTGAGACAGGGAAAAGAAGAAAGGCAGCAATATTCTGGCCCCGCACTCTCCAATCACCCGCTACCAGTGGAAAGCAGCAGCTGCAGCTTCAGTCAGCGGGTTACTGCCCATCCCTGGGACACAAGATACTCCAACGCAGGCCAAACCTCCCAATACACCGAGCACAGGCTTAGGAAAACAGATTATATCCTGGTCACTAAACCTCCGAGCAGCATTTACAGAATACCCAAGTGAGTGAGTCACAAATAAAAGTCACATGAACTTTGTATATCTTTTCCATAAAAATTCTTTCATTTTATTGAAAAGCAGACCGTTGTGAATTTGAAAGTGAGCACCATGGGATTAGTGTTATCGAGTGACTTGTTTTCCATAGTTTGTCCATCATGTTAGCTATTCAAATTGCGTTGGATATTGAAGCGAACTCCATTTCAAAATGAGGGCACAAAGCAGGTAAATATTAAATCCAGAAACAAATCCTGAGGAAAATGGACCTCAGTGTTTGGAAGGAGGTGCAACAAGAAGCGAAAGCCCCAAATAATGTTATTGATTATTGAGTGGAAAGCAGTGGTCAATTATCATGGCCGAGTGGTTAAATGGATGGTTTCAAAATCAATTGGAGTTTACCCAGGTAGAATCAAATCTTACCAACTGATCATTATGCTGATTTCAACCAGGTGTCTGCAGAACTAACTATCGCCGATGCTGCCAGACCTGCTGAGTTTTTCCAGGTAATTCTGTTTTTCTTTTAACGCCGATGCTGCCAGACCTGCTGAGTTTCTGCAGAACTAACTATCGCCGATGCTGCCAGACCTGCTGAGTTTTTCCAGGTAATTCTGTTTTTCTTTTAACTATCGGATTAATGGGAGGAAAAGCATCCAAAAATGATCTTTAGCTCTGAAGAGGGGTCAAACGGACTCGAAACGTTGAATCTGTTTCTCTCTCCAACAGATGCTGCCAGACCTGGTGAGTTTTCCAGCATTTTCTCTTTTTACTTCATATTTCCAGCATCCACCGCATGTTGCTTTCGTCCAAAAATTCTCATGATTGTTGGACTCTAAGGGAATGACGGGCCATCGAGATCAGGTGAGAAATTGATGTTAGGACTGAGGATCCGCCATGATCTTATAAAGTGACGGAGAAGGCTTGTGGGGCCATTAAACGTATTGTTGCTGCTTTGCTTCTGTTCTATTTCAGTATCAATACCAGCCAAGGCGATGGGGAGTAACAGTCTGAGCTTGACAGTGTGGATGAGCAGTCTAAGGTGCTAGATCGTACTTCTACTTTCTGTGGAGGCGTCAGTTTGAAGCTTACAGTTACCAAAGTTACACATTCGGAACTCCAGTTGGTCGAAGAAGTGCCAGCCTAAAGTTGGAGCAGGTGTGCACGGTGTTTCCCTTTAACAGGAAGAGCGAGAGACAATAAAAATATAAATTGCTGCGCAGAACAAGCGGGTTGACAAAGTCACTGAATTCCTCTTCCATCGGCCGGCATGGACACCAGAAGCCACATGTCCTCCTCCTCTGCTATCCCCATCTATGCTTGTATACCATAGGGCCAGTCGTCATCGCCGAGTTGTTAAAGCCATTGAGTCTAAATACATTGGTCTTTCCCGTTTTTTTTTACTATGCCTGGTTTTAACTGTGTCTACAGCGTTAATTATTGGTTAAATGGAATAAAATCCATGCAAATACTCGGGTATTTTCCCATTTCTGGTCATTCACGAAACCTACTGTCGGAACTGGAAAATAAAGTTATTGGTCATTCTTGCTTTCTGGGTGTTTGTCTCTCCTTAGAAAAAATCCTTGCCCTCTGTCACTCTCGCTGTATATGTCTGTGTGTGTTCCTCTGTGTGTGTCAATGTGGTTCAGTTCCCGAGGGGGTGAACACATTTTTACCATCATTAACTTTATTCATAATAGTTTTGCAGCTTCATATTAAAATGTTACATAAAAAGATGCAAGAGGAGTTTGCAATGTTTGGAACGAGGTACAGCTCAGAAGTGGAAGATGTGAACGATGATTGAGAGGAATGAATTGCAACCTTGGGGCTTTTGTACGTCGATTACCTTCCACACTTTGAAATTCCGAACAAGCTGAGGCTCCAGGTGGAAAGCAACAGTTGTTTCCATGTATGTTGGGATATAAAAAGCTATCCCTGTATACCCTACTAGCTCAATCGGCATACTATGTGACTGTTAATCTCAAAGTTGCAGGTTCAAGCCCTGATTTTGCTTTTAGCACCAACGCAACTCCTGCGGCAGCTGTGAAACTTACAAGGTAGACATTAACCACTGGAAGCAACCAATGCACATCAAATTAAAATCACTGTCATGTCTAATCTCTTTCTGCTTCATTCCTTCCAGCTCCCTCTGCCCCTCCAATTCCCAGGTCAATTAGCTGCTTGAGGCAGACACAGGCAGTTCATGGGAATGGAAGACACAATGCCATAGGTTTGCAAACCATGGAGTAAAAGGAAACCAGGATCTCACCTTCCTGATTCACACAGATACTGATTACAGGAATGTGCACAGTGCCGATTATCCACAGTAACACTCTCCTTCCAATCTTGTCTACGATGTTCAGCTTTGAAATTGCTCATTTTCACACTGGATCTCAATGTGAAGAAGGTAGAGCTGTCGTTGGCTGAAGAATTGGTTTGTGTTGAATCCAAACATGCAGTTTTGAGGTAAAAGAGATCCGATTTTTTTTTTAAATGGTAAAAGCAGCGTAGATAAGCCATACCAGAAGGAGACTTGAAAGCATTTCTGGTGGTCCGGTGGTTAGGATGTGATGCATTTAACGCCTCAGGTGGGGTTGGACACTTGGTCAGGAAATGACGTTTTATTGCTCTTGTGAAATGATTAAAAACGAGTGTTGCGAATTAATTGAATGAAAACATTGAACATTTGCACCGGAGTCAGCGGAAGGGGAGTTGGAGTTTTGCCTCAAAGCACAAAATGTCACATTGGGAAAAGGTCAAGGACAAACACATTCGCGGAGTGAAGAAATGAAAGAAGGAGAAGAGAGGGGCTGCTTGTAGAGCACTGACAATAGAAATGTTGGTGCCAGGCAAAATATGGGTGAGAGAAGGATATATTTTGCTGCCTCCTGTTGGTACTCGCACAAATATTGCTCCTGATCGACCAAACAATCAGATCTGCTCTCTGCAAGCAGTACACGGGGCCGAATGGTCTCTTCCTATGTGGTAACCTTCTATAATTTCATTTTATCCAACACCACGGCTGCTTCTTTCACAATAATTCAGTCATTTTATAGTTCACTCCAGATAGATATACTTTCTTACCTTGGAATTGGCTCTTTTGAAACCTAAACACGGAGCAAATTCAACGAGTTTTCTTGTCATTTCCAGCATGAGATTTGTCACGAGACCAACTAAGCGACACATTAACGGTGCTGATCCTTCCCTGGAGCTCACCGCGTCCAGAGAGGATTGTTACTATCAGCCTGCTCTGTTTATTCACGTAAATTACAGTTGGAACTGGAAAATAAAGTTCTTGGTCATTCTTGCTGTCTGGTTGTTTGTCTGTCCTTAGAAATAACCCCTTGCACTCTGTCACTTTGGGTGTGTATGTCTTTGTGTGTGTTCCGCTGTGCGCATCAAATTGGTTCAGTTCCCAAGGGGGGTGAACACATTTTTACTATCACTAACTTTATTCACAATAGTTGCGCAGCTTCAGATGAAAATGCTATGGAGAAAAATATGAGGACGAAAGATACAAGAGGAGTTTGCAATGTTTGGAAGGAGGTTCAGCTAAGAAATGGAAGAAGTGAACGATGTTATTGATGATTGAGAGGAATGCTTTGCAACCTTGGAGCTTTTGTTGGTCGATGACATTCCACACTTTGAAATTCAGAACACTCGGAGGCCTCAGGTGGAAAACAACAATAGTTTCGGTGTATGTTGGTATAAGGACATGCTTTACTATATCCCTGCCTTGCTCAATCGGCCGTGCATACAACCCTGAGTCTCAGGGACGTGGGTGCGAGGCCAGCTTTTGCTTTTGCTTTTAATCTTGCTGCTTTTAACGCCAATCCAATCCCTGCGGCAGCTGTGAAACTTACAAGGCCGACATTAACCACTAATAGCAAGCGATACACATAGAATACAAAGCACTGTCATGTCTAACCTCTTTCTGCTTCTGCCTTCCAGCTCCCTCTTCACGGCCAGCTCCCAGGTCAATTAACTGCTTAATGCAGACGCTGTCAGTTCATGGGAATGGAAGACACAATACCATAGGTTTGCACTCCGTTGAGTAAAACGACACCAGCAACTCACCTTCCTGATTCTCACAGATTAAGGAATGTGCACAGTGCTGATCATGCACAGTAACACTCTCCTTGCAGTCTTGTGTACGTTGTTCAGCTTTGAAATTGCTCATATTTACACACTGTATTTCAATATGAAGAAACCAGAGCTTCGTTTGCTGAAGTATTGGTTTGTATTGAATCCAAACATGCAGTTTTGTGGTAAAAGAGGTCGGAATTATTTTTTTTTTAAATGGTAAAAGCTGCGTTCATAAGCCACACTGGAAGAAGACTTGAGAGCATTTCTGGTGGTCCGGTGGTTAGGAAGCGATGCTTTTAGCGCCTCAGGTGGGGTTGGAATTTTGGTCAGGGAATGAAGATTAATTGCTCTTGTGAAATGTTCAAAAACGAGTGTTGCGAATTAATTGATTGAAAACATTGAACATTTGCGCCGGAGTGAGCGGAAGGGGAGTTGGAGTTTTGTCTCAGAGCACAAAATGTCACACTGGGAAAAGGTCAAGGACGAACACATTCGCGGAGTGAAGAAATGAAAGAAGGAGAAGAGAGGGGCTGCTTGTAGAGCACTGACAATAGAGATGCTGGTGCCAGGCAAAATATGGGTGAGAGAAGGATATATTTTGCTGCCTCCTGTTGGTACTCGCACAAATATTACTCCTGATCGACCAAACAATCAGATCCGCTCTCTGCAAGCACTACACAGGGCCGAATGGTCTCTTCCTATGTGGTAAATTTCTATAATTTCATTTTATCCAACACCACGCAGGGGGTTAGAAGGGGAGGATTTATACAAAGTCAGCTCAAACCAAGAAAAATGTTTGTCTCTTCTCAATTTCTATCCTGCACTGACAATGATGGATTTTGTAATCTCCATTTACAGGATACCAGCAGATGAGGTTTTGCAGATTGGATATTCAAACCAATCATCACATCAGAGTCTGCAAGAATCACTTGATTCATCCCGACCTGGATATTATCAGTCTCTGAGTGTAAGCATTGACTTCCAGGTCATTACCACTCACTGTGTGAACTTTTTTCCTCATATCCCCCTTGTGGATCTTCACAAAATCTTTAAAATGCCTCCCATAACCCTTTTACGATCAGTTAACGGAAATCGTTTTTCTTTATCTACCTCATATATACATCAGGACCTTCCCATCCTTCACAATGTGTGGTGATCACTGGTTTGTACAAACCCAGATGTTCTGTGTCTGTGACATCATCACACATCGACAATTACACTGTGACATCATCACACATTGACAATTACATGGTGACATCATCCTACTCTCTGGGTTTTTCCTCAACTGGGAGATTTTTCTCTGATTCCAGTGCTTCTGATACCTTTGCAGCTGCAGGCTCCAGCAGGAGATTTTAAAATTGAAAACTGAAGTTGTTTCAGTGGTGAATATTTTTCACTATCAGCTACAACTTTTAGTTTAGGTTTTAGTTCTATGCTCTATATCTCTGACAGGTTCCATGTCTCTGGGGCTGGTGTGACTCCTTTACTGTGGATCTGAATCCATGTCCATCTATTGCTCTGTTTCACCTCTGCCCTCCCTGATCACCTCTCTAACATTGCTTGACATCCTCTGGCTCTAAAACTGTGTGTAGTGTAGCTCTGTTTATGATTTTACTGTTACTTCTGCCCACTGTGTCTAAATGAAGTTTCCACTGCTGCCCATCCCCTGACCATGTGCTGCTGTCTTGCCAGCTTTATTTTCCCACAGTATCTTTCATAGTCAGAAATTGTTTTTCCTGTGCTATAGTCCATTTCTGTTCCACTTCTGAGCTTATGTTAACCATCAAATTCTGCAGCATGTTTATTCCCTGTAATTCACCCTGCACACCCTGAAACATTAACTCTGTTTCATTCCCCACATATCCAGCATATACTAGCAATCCCCAGTTGCCTGTGGGGAAGCTGATGTTTGACCTTCTTGAACTGCTGCAGTCCGTGAGGTGAAGGTTCTCCCGCTATGCTGTTAGGTAAGGAGTTACAGGTTATTCACCCAGTGATGCTGAAGGAACAGTGATATATGTCCAAATCAACAACAAGAACAATTTGTATTTATATAGGACTTTTAATGTAAGAAAATGTTCCAAGGCATTTCACAGAAATGTTACAAAGCAGGGTTTGACACTGAGCCACATAAGGAGATACTAGGGCAGGTGACCAAGCGTTTGGTCAAAGAGGTGAGTTTTACAGAGTAAATTAAAGGAGGAATATGAGGTAGAGAATGGGAGAGGTTTAGGGAGTGAATTCAAGAGCTTGGGGGCCTTGGAAACTGATAGGATGGGCACGGATGTGGAACAAGGAAAATCAGGAATGCTCAGGAGGCCAAATGAGAGGAGCACAGATATCTCGGAGGGTTGTGATGTTGGAGGCGATTCCAGCAACAGGGAGCAGCCACACAGGAATTGGAAAATAGGGGTGGGAATTTTAAAATTTTGTGCTTCTTAACCTGGAGTCTTTGTAGGTCCGTGAGTCGTGAGGTGATGAGTGAACAAGACTTGGTGTGGGTAAGCACACAGGCAACAGAGTTTTGGATGAGCTCAAGATTACAGGGAGGTTGAATGTGGGAGGTCGGCAATGAGTGTGTTAGGATAGTTAAACCCAGAGGTAACAAAGGAATGGATGAGAGTTTCAGCAGCAGATGAGCTAGACTGGGCTGGAGTCAGGCGATGTTACTGAGGTGGAAATAGGCGGTCTTGGTGATGATGTGGATATGTGGTTGGAAGCTCATCTTGGGATGAAATATTTCACCACGGTTGTGAACAGTCTGGTTCAGTCTCAGACAGTTGTCAGGGAGAGGAATGGAGTGGGTAACTGGGAAGTGGAGTTTGTAGTGGGGACTGAGGACAATGGCTTCAGTCTTCTCAATATTTAAATGGAGGAAATTTCTGTTCATCCAGCACTGGATGTCAGACAAGTCAGAACCATGTGTGACTTGGATGGGAATTTGGAGGTGATAAAGTTCACATCCACCTGCTACCCTGGTCCTTCCAGGGGGTGAAGCTTTGTGTGTCAGGAGATTCAATCCAAGTTCTGGTTTTGTTCTAGGTTTATTAAAACTCACCCCTCACTCCCTGTCTCTCCCATTCCCCTTCTCTCTCTCCCCCTCCCACTCCCCTTCTCTCTCCCCCTCCCACTCCCCTTCTCTCCACCCCTCCCACTCCCCTTCTCTCTCTCTGTCTCTCCCACTCCCTTTCTCTATCTCTCTCCCACTTCCTCTTTCTCTCTCCCACTCCCCTTGTCTCTCCCCCCCACTCCCCTTTTATCTTTCCTGCCCTCTCCCACTCGCCTTTTCTCTCTGTTTCTCCCGCTCCCCTTCTCTCTCTCCCACTCCCACTCTCCTTCTCTCTCTCCCTCTCTGACTCCCATTCTCTCTCTGCCTCTCCCACTCCCCTTCTCTCTCTCCCACTCCCACTCTCCTTCTCTCTCTCCCTCTCTGACTCCCCTTCTCTCTCTGCCTCTCCCACTCGCCTTTTCTCTCTGTCTCTCCCACTCCCCTTCTCTCTCTGTCTCTCCCACTCCCCTTCTCTCTCTCCCACTCCCACTTTCCTTCTCTCTGACTCCCCTTCTCTCTCTGCCTCTCCCACTCCCCTTCTCTCTCTGTCTCTCCCACTCCCCTTCTCTCTCTGTCTCTCCCACTCCCCTTCTCTCTCTGTCTCTCCCACTCCCCTTCTCTCTCTCCCACTCCCACTTTCCTTCTCTCTCTCCCTCTCTGACTCCCCTTCTCTCTCTGCCTCTCCCACTCCCCTTCTCTCTCTGTCTCTCCTACTCCCCCTCTCCCACTCTCCTTCTCTCTCTCCCTCTCCCACTCCCCTTCTCTCTCTCTTTCTCCCACTCTCCTTCTCTCTTTCTCCCACTCTCCTTCTCTCTCTCCCTCTCCCACTCCCTTTCTCTCTCTCCAACTCCCCTTCTCTCTGTCTCTCCCACTTCCCTTCTCTCTCTCTCCCCCACTCCCCTTTTATCCTTCTTGCTCTCTCCCACTCCCCTTCGCTCTCTGTCACATATAATTCTCCAGCCCAGTGAGTTGTGGATGCTCCGTCTGAATATGTTTCAGGCTGAGATGGGGAGATTTTTGGTCTCTCAGGGAGTCGAGGGATATGGGGAGTGGGTGGGGAAGTGGAGTTGAAGCCCAAATTCAGCCACGATCGTATTGAATGGTGGAGCAGGCTCAACAGTGTGTTGTTAGGTCTTCTCTTGTTCCTGATTCTTATGTTCTTATAGAGACCAGAGTCTTGTGTACACCCAGACCGGGTGGCAGGTTCCCTTCCCTGACGGACATTAGTGAACCAGTTCGGTTTTTATCACGATCCAGCAGTTTTCATGGTCACTTTTTCCTAGTGCCGGCCCCACAAATTCCCAGATTCATTCAGCTCAATTTCACAACCTGCCTTTGTGTTTTTGTGGGTTCTCTCTCACTCCCTTTCTTCTGTTTTAAATCAATTTCAAAGGGGAGGATTTGCAGTTGGGAAACTGAAACCAAACATCACATCAGGATCTGACGGGAGTGTGGGAAGGGATTCAGATTTCCGTCTGAGCTGGAAACTCATCAGCGCAGTCACACTGGGGAGAGACCGTTCACCTGCTCCGAGTGTGGGAAGGGATTCAATCATTCGTCCAACTTGCTCAAACACCAGCGAGTTCACAAGTCACTGCAGTGAATGGATTTTGGTGTTAATCACATCCAGGACTGAATTATGTTCATTGGAGTCTGTTTCTGTTGATGTTAATAAGCTCCACTCACATGTAGGGGTTAATATTCTGGCTAAAAATCAAATAAATCAGCTTTTTGTTGAATGCACACTTATTATCTCTCACACAAGTTAGCTTCTTTTGAAGGGCTCTCCCTCTCCCCTGTCTCCTCCATCCTCACCTCCAGCAACAAGTGTGAGGAGCTCATGGAGCTTCTTTGTCACTAAGATTGAGACAATCCGATCAGCTGCCTCTGCTGCTTCCCTCCCTTCCACTAGCCCACAGGGACAAACTGTCTCTAAAGTCCCCCCTTGACTGAGCCCTGAACCCACATCTTTCTTTAGTTTCCCCCCTCCCATTTCCCCTCATGCCTTTTTAGTGCTTATTTTGTCCATGAGACCCACCTCCTGCTCCATCGACCCTATTCCCACTAAACGGCTGATCACCCAACTACCCCGTGTTCACCGAGATTGTTAACAGTTCTTTCTCTCCAGGTAGTGTCACTCTCTCCTTCAAATCTGCCATCACTACCCCCTCCTCAAAAAACAACCTGTCCTTACTGTTCCATCTCCAACCTCCCATTCCTCTCCACACTGTTCCAACGTGCTGTCACCTCTCAAATACTGGGATTCTCAGTGTGAACAGGGTGGGATGTGTTTGGAGACAGGATGTCCCAGTTCCCCACCCTGGGATTCTCAGTGTGAACAGGGTGGGATGTGTTTGGAGACAGGATGTCCCAGTTCCCCACCCTGGGATTCTCAGTGTGAACAGGGTGGGATGTGTTTGGAGACAGAATGTCCCAGTTCCCCACCCTGGGATTCTCAGTGTGAACAGGGTGGGATGTGTTTGGAGACAGGATGTCCCAGTTCCCCACCCTGGGATTCTCAGTGTGAACAGGGTGGGATGTGTTTGGAGACAGGATGTCCCAGTTCCCCACCCTGGGATTGTCAGTGTGAACAGGGTGGGATGTGTTTGGAGACAGGATATCCCAGTTCTCCACCCTGAGAATCTCAGTGTGAACAGGGTGGGATGTGTTTGGAGACAGGATGTCCCAGTTCCCCACCCTGGGATTTTCAGTGTGAACAGGGTGGGATGTGTTGGAGACAGGATGTCCCAGTTCCCCACCTTGGGATTCTCAGTGTGAACAGGGTGGGATGTGTTGGAGACAGGATGTCCCAGTTCCCCACCCTGGGATTTTCAGTGTGAACAGGGAGGGATGTGTTTGGAGACAGGATGTCCCAGTTCCCCACCCTGGGTTTCTCAGTGTGAACAGGGTGGGATGTGTTTGGAGACATCATGTCCCAGTTCTCCACCCTGGGATTCTCAGTGTGAACAGGGTGGGATGTGTTTGGAGACATCATGTCCCAGTTCCCCACCCTGGGATTGTCAGTGTGAACAGGGTGGGATGTGTTTGGAGACAGGATATCCCAGTTCCCCACCCTGGGATTGTCAGTGTGAACAGGGTGGGATGTGTTGGAGACAGGATGTCCCAGTTCCCCACCTTGGGATTCTCAGTGTGAACAGGGTGGGATGTGTTGGAGACAGGATGTCCCAGTTCCCCATCCTGGGATTTTCAGTGTGAACAGGGAGGGATGTGTTTGGAGACAGGATGTCCCAGTTCCCCACCCTGGGTTTCTCAGTGTGAACAGGGTGGGATGTGTTTGGAGACATCATGTCCCAGTTCTCCACCCTGGGATTCTCAGTGTGAACAGGGTGGGATGTGTTTGGAGACATCATGTCCCAGTTCCCCACCCTGGGATTGTCAGTGTGAACAGGGTGGGATGTGTTTGGAGACAGGATATCCCAGTTCCCCACCCTGGGATTGTCAGTGTGAACAGGGTGGGATGTGTTTGGAGACAGGATGTCCCAGTTCCCCACCCTGGGATTGTCAGTGTGAACAGGGTGGGATGTGTTTGGAGACAGGATATCCCAGTTCTCCACCCTGGGATTTTCAGTGTGAACAGGGTGGGATGTGTTTGGAGACAGGATGTCCCAGTTCTCCACCCTGGGATTCTCAGTGTGAACAGGGTGGTCAGTTATTAATGTTGAGCTGCACTATTGGAGTGTCAGTAATTGAGGGTGAGCTGCATTATTGGAGTGTCAGTAATTGAGGGTGAGCTGCACTATTGGAGTGTCAGTAATTGAGGGTGAGCTGCACTATTGGAGTGGCAGTAATTGAGGGAGTGCTGCACTATTGGAGTGTCATTAATCGAGGGTCTGCTGCACTGTTGCAGGGTCAGTAATTGAGGGTGTGCGGCACTATTGGAGTGTCAGTAATTGAGGGTGTGCTGCATTATGGAGTGTCAATAATTGATGGTGTGCTGCACTCTGTGAGGGTCAGTAATTCAGTGTTGGCTGCGGAATGGGAGTGTCAGTAATTGAGTGTATGCAGCACTGTTGGTGTGTCTGTATTTGAGGGTGGGCTGCACTATTTGAGTGTCAGTAATTGAGGGTTTGCTGCACTATTGGAGGGTCAGTAATTGAGGGTGTGTTGCACTATTGGAGGGTCATTACGTGAGGGTGTGCTACACTGTTGGAAGATCAGTAATTGAGGGTGTGCTGCACTATTGGAGTGTCAGTAATTGAGGTTGTGCTGCAATATTGTAGGGTCAGTATTTGAGGGTGTGCTGCTCTATTAGCTTGTCAGTAATTGATGGTTTGCTTTACAATTTGGGTGTCAGTAATTGAGGGTGAGCTGCACTATTGGAGTGTTATTAGTTGAGCTTATGCTGCACTATTTGAGTGTCAGTAATTGTGGGTCTGCTGTGCTATTGAAGTCTCAGTTTTTGAGGATATGCTGCTCTATTGGAGTGTCAATAATTGATGATGTGCTGAACTATTGGAGTGTCAGTAATTGAGCGTGTGCTGCATTATGGAGTGTCGATAATTGATGGTGTGCTGCACTTTGTGAGGGTCAGTAATTCAGTGTTGGCTGTGGAATGGGAGTGTCAGTAATTGAGGGTGTGCTGCACTCTTGGAGTGTCAGTAACGGAAGGTATGCTGCATTATTGGTGTTTCAGTAATTGAGGGTGTGCTGCATTATTGGTGTTTCAGTAATTGAGGCAGTGCTGCACTATGTGAGGCTCAGTAATTGAGGGTGTGCTGCGCTATTTGAGGGACAGTAATTGAGGGTTTGCTGCACTATTGGGGTTTCAGTAATTGAGGGTGTGCTGCACTATTGGAGTGTCAGTACTTGAGGTTATGCTGCAATATTGGAGTGTCAGTAATTTCGTAGGTGTTGCACTGTTGGCGTGTCAGTACTTGAGGTTATGCTGCAATATTGGAGTGTCAATAATTGAGCGTGTGCTGCACTCTTGGACTGTCAGTAATTGAGGGTGTGCTGCTCTCTATGAGGGTCAGTAATTCAGTGTTTGCTGCATTGCTGGAGTGTCAGTTATTGATGGTGAGCTGCACTATTGGAGTGTCAGTAGTTGAGATTGTGCTGCACTATTTGAGTGTCAGTAATTGGGGATGTGCTGCTCTGTTTGAGTGTCGGTAATTGAGGATGTGCTGCTATATTGGAGTGTCAGTAATTGTGGGTGTGCTGCACTACTGAAGTGTCAGTAACTGAGGGTGTGCTGCAGTATTGGATTGTCAGTAATTGAGGGTGTGCTGCACTCTTTGAGTATCAGTAATTCAGTGTTTGTTGCACTATTTGAGTGTCAGTTATTGCTGGTGAGCTGCACTATTGGAGTGTCAGTAGTTGAGATTGTGCTGCACTATTTGAGTGTCAGTAAGTGAGGTTACGCTGCACTATTGGTGTGTCAGAAATTGCGGATGCACTGCACTATAAGATTGTCAGTAATTGAGGGTGTGCTGCACTATTGTAGTGTCAGTAATTGAGGGTGTGCTGCAATATTGGAGCGTCATTAATTGAGGGTCTGCTGCACTATTGCCGGGCCAGTAATTGAGTGTGTGCAGCACTATTGGAGTGTTAGAAATTGAGGGTGTGCTGCACTATTTGAGTGTCAGTAATTGAGGGTGTGCTGCACTATTGGAGTGTCAGTAATTGAGGGTGTGGTGCACTCTTTGAGGATCAGTAATTCAGTGTTTGCTGCACTATGGCAGTGTCAGTTATTGATGGTTAGCTGCACTAATGGAGTGTCAGTAGTTGAGATTGTGCTGCAATATTGTAGTGACTGTAATTGAGGGTGTGCTGCACTCTTTGAGGGTCAGTAATTCAGTGTTGGCTGCGGAATGGGAGTGTCAGTAATTGAGAGTATGCAGCACTATTGGAGTGTCAGTAATTGAGGGTGTGCTGCACTGTTGGAAGGTCAGTAATTGAGGGTGTGCTGCACTTTTGGAGTGTCAGTAATTGAGGTTGTGCTGCAATATTGTAGGGTGTATTTGAGGGTGTGCTGCTCTATTAGATTGTCAGTAATTGATGGTTTGCTGTACTAATCGAGTGTCAGTAATTGAGGGTGTGCTGCACTATTGGTGTGTCAGTATTTGAGGGTGTGCTGCATTATTGGAATGTCGGTAATTGAATGTGTGATACACTATTGGATTGTGAGGAATTGAGGGTGTGCTGCACTTTTGGAGTTTCAGTAATTGAGGGTATGCTGCAATCTCGGAGGGTCAGTATTTGAAGGTGAGCTGCTCCATTAGATTGTCATTAATTGAGGCTTTGCTGTACTAGTTGAGGGTTAGTAATTGTCCGTGTGCTGCAATATTGGAGTGCCAGTTATTGATGGTGAGCTGCACTATTGTAGTGTCAGTAGTTGTGATTATGCTGCACTATTTGAGTGTCATTAATTGAGGGTCTGCTGTCCTATTGAAGTCTCAGTTTTTGAGGATGTGGTGCTCTCTTGGAGTGTCAGTAATTGAGGGTATGCTGCATTATGGAGTGTCAATAATTGAGGGTGTGCTGCACTCTGTGAGGGTCAGTAATTCAGTGTTGGCTGAGGAATGGGAGTGTCAGTAATTGAGGGTGTGCAGCACTATTGGAGTGTTAGAAACTGAGGGTGAGCTGCACTATTGGCGTGTCAGTGCTTGAGTGTGTGCTGCAATATTGGAGTGTCATGAATTGAGGGTGTGCTACGCTATTGGAGGGTCAGTATTTGAGGGTGTGCTGCACTATTTGATGGTCAGTAATTGAGGGTTTGCTGCATTATTGGAGGGTCAGTAATTGAGGGTGTGCTGCACTATTTGAAGGTCAATAATTGAGGGTTTGCTGCACTATCGGAGGGTCATTACTTGAGGGTGTGCTGCTCTGTTGGAAGTTCAGTTATTGAGGGTGTGCTGTACTAATGGAGTGTGAGTAATTGAGGGTGTGCTACACTGTTGGAAGGTCAGTAATTGAGGGTGTGCTGCACTATTGGAGTGTCAGTAATTGAGGGTGTGCTGCACTATTAGAGGGTCAGTTTATGAGTGTGTGCTGCTCTATTAGATTATCTGTATTTGAGGGTTTCCTGTACTATTGGATGGTTAGAAATTGAGCGTGTGCTGCTCTATTGGAGTGTCAGTAATTGAGGGTGATTTGCACTATTGGGGTGTCAGTAATTGAGGGTAAGCTGCACTTTTGCAGGGTCAGTAATTGAGTGTGCGCTGCATTACTGGAGTGTCAGTAATTGAGGGTGTGCTGCAATATTGGAGTGTCAGTAATTGAGGGTGTGCTGCAATATTGGAGTGTCAGTAATTGAGGGTGTGCTGCACTATTTGAGTGTCAGTAATTGAGGTTGTGCTACACTATTGGAGTGTCAGTAATTGAGGGTGTGCTGCACTATTGGTGGGACAGTAATTGAGGATGTGCTGCACTATTGGAACGTTAGTAATAGAGTGTGTGCTGCATTATTGGAGAGTCAGTAATTGAGGGTGTTTTGCACTATTGGAGTGTCAGTAATTGAGGGTGTGCTGCACTATAGGAGTGTCAGTAATTGTGGGAGTTTTGCACTATTGGGGTGTCAGTAATTGAGGGTGTGCTGCACTATTGGAGTGTCTGTAATTGAGGGTGTGCTGCACTATTGGTGTGTCAGTATTTGAGGGTGTGCTGCACTATTGGAGGGTAAGTAATTGAGGGTGTGCTGCACTATTGGGGTTTCAGTAATTGAGGATGTGCTGTACTATTGGCGGGTCAGTAATTGAGGGTGTTCTGCACTATTGGAGTGTCAGTAGTTGAGATTATGCTGCACTATTTGAGTGTCAGTAATTGAGGATGTGCACCTCTGTTGGAGTGTCTGTAATTGAGAGTGTGTTTCACTATTGGAGTGTCACTAATTGCGAGTGTGCTGCTGTATTGGAGTGTCAGTTATTGTGGGTCTGTTTCACTATAGGAGTGTCACTACTTGAGGGTGTGCTGCTGTACTGGAGTGTCTGTAATTGAGGGTGTGCTGCACTGTTTGAGGGTCAGTAATTCAGTGTTGGCTGCACTATGGGAGTGTCATAATTGACGGTGTGCTGAACTATTGGAGTGTCAGTAATTGAGGGTGTGCTGCACTATTGGAGTGTCAGAAATTGCGGGTTTGCTGCACTATAGGATTGTCAGTAATTGAGTGTCTGCTGCAGTATTGGAGTGTCAGTAATTGGGGATGTGCTCCTCTGTTGGAGTGTCTGTAATTGAGGGTGTGCTGCTCTATTGTTGTGTCAGGAATTGAGCGTGTGCTGCACTATTGCTGGGTCAGTAATTGAGGGTGTGCTGCTCTATTTGAGGGCCAGTAATTGAGGGTTTGCTGCATTTTTTGAGTGTCAGTAATTGAGGGTGTGCTGCTCTATTGATGCGTCAGTAATTGAGGGCGTGCAGCACTATTGGAGGGTCAGTAATTGATGGTGTGCTGCACTATTGGTGTGTCAGTAATTGAGGGCGTGCAGCACTATTGGAGGGTCAGTAATTCAGGGTTTGCTGCACTATTGGAGTGTCAGTAATCGAGGGTGTGCTGCTCTTTTGGAGTGTCAGTAATTGAAGGTGTGCTGCACTATTGGAGTGTCAGTAATTGAGGGTGTGCTGCACTATTGGTGTTTCAGTAATTGAGGGCGTACAGCACTATTGGTGGGTCAGTAATTCAGGGTTTGCTGCATTATTGGAGAGTCAGTAATTGAGGGTTTTTTGCACTACTGGAGTGTCAGTAATTCGGGGTGTGCTGCACTATAGGACTGTCAGTAATTGTGGGAGTTTTGCACTATTGGGGTGTCAGTAATTGAGGGTGTGCTGCACTATTGGAGTGTCAGTAATTGAGGATGTGCTGCACTATTGGCGGGTCAGTAATTGAGGGTGTGCTGCACTATTGGAGTGTCAGTAACTGAGGGTGTGCTGCATTATTGATGTTTTAGTAATTGAGGGTGTGCTGCAATATTGGAGTGTCAGTAATTAAGGGTGTGCTGCAATATTTGAGGGTCAGTAATTGAGGGGTTGCTGCACTATTGAAGTGAAAGTTATTGAGGGTGTGCTCCTCTGTTGGAGTGTCAGTAATTGAGGCTGTACTAGTGGCGGTCAGTAATTGAGGGTGTGCTGCTGTATTTGAGGGTCAGTAATTGAGGGCGTGATGCACTATTGGAGTGTCTATAATTGAGGGTGTGATGCACTATTGGTGTGTCAGTATTTGAGGGTGTGCTGCACTATTGGAGGGTAAGTAATTGAGGGTGTGCTGCACTATTGGGGTTTCAGTAATTGAGGATGTGCTGTACTATTGGCGGGTCAGTAATTGAGGGTGTGCTGCACTATTGGAGTGTCAGTAGTTGAGATTATGCTGCACTATTTGAGTGTCAGTAATTGAGGATGTGCACCTCTGTTGGAGTGTCTGTAATTGAAAGTGTGTTTCACTATTGGAGTGTCACTAATTGAGGGTGTGCTGCTGTATTGGAGTGTCAGTTATTGTGGATCGGTTTCACTATAGGAGTGTCACTACTTGAGGGTGTGCTGCTGTACTGGAGTGTCTGTAATTGAGGGTGTGCTGCACTGTTTGAGGGTCAGTAATTTAGTGTTGGCTGCACTATGGGAGTGTCATAATTGACGGTGTGCTGAACTATTGGAGTGTCAGTAATTGAGGGTGTGCTGCACTATTGGAGTGTCAGAAATTGCGGGTTTGCTGCACTATAGGATTGTCAGTAATTGAGTGTCTGCTGCAGTATTGGAGTGTCAGTAATTGGGGATGTGCTCCTCTGTTGGAGTGTCTGTAATTGAGGGTGTGCTGCTCTATTGTTGTGTCAGGAATTGAGCGTGTGCTGCACTATTGCTGGGTCAGTTATTGAGGGTGTGCTGCTCTATTGGAGGGCCAGTAATTGAGGGTTTGCTGCATTTTTTGAGTGTCATTAATTGAGGGTGTGCTGCTCTATTGGTGTGTCGGTTATTGAGGGCGTGCAGCACTATGGGAGGGTCAGAAATTGATGGTGAGCTGCACTATTGGTGTGTCAGTAGTTGAGATTATTCTGCACTATTTGAGTGCCAGTAATTGAGGATCTGCTGTCCTATTGAAGTCTCAGTTTTCGAGGATGTGCTGCTCCATTGGAGTGTCAATAATTGAGGGTGTGCTGAACTATTGGCGTGTCAGTAATTGAGGGTGTGCTGCATTATGGAGTGTCAATAATTGATGGTGTGCTGCACTCTGTGAGGGTCAGTAATTCAGTGTTGGCTGCGGAATGGGAGTGTCAGTAATTGAGTGTATGCAGCACTGTTGGTGTGTCTGTATTTGAGGGTGTGCTACACTATTTGAGTGTCAGTAATTGACGGTTTGCTGCACTATTGGAGGGTCAGTAATTGAGGGTGTGTTGCACTATTTGGGGGTCATTACGTGAGGGTGTGCTACACTGTTGGAAGATCAGTAATTGAGGTTGTGCTGCAATATTGTAGGGTCAGTATTTGAGGGTGTGCTGCTCTATCAGCTTGTCAGTAATTGATGGTTTGCTTTACTATTTGGGTGTCAGTAATTGAGGGTGAGCTGCACTATTGGAGTGTTATTAGTTGAGATTATGCTGCACTATTTGAGTGTCAGTAATTGAGGGTCTGCTGTCCTACTGAAGTCTCAGTTTTTGAGGGTGTGCTGCTCTACTGGAGTGTTAACAATTGAGGGTGTGCTGAACTATTGGAGTGTCAGTAATTGAGGGTGTGCTGCATTATGGAGTGTCGATAATTGATGGTGTGCTGCACTTTGTGAGGGTCAGTAATTCAGTGTTGGCTGTGGAATGGGAGTGTCAGTAATTGAGGGTGTGCTGCACTCTTGGAGTGTCAGTAACGGAAGGTGTGCTGCATTATTGGTGTTTCAGTAATTGAGGGTGTGCTGCATTATTGGTGTTTCAGTAATTGAGGCAGTGCTGCACTATTTGAGGCTCAGTAATTGAGGGTGTGCTGCGCTATTTGAGGGACAGTAATTGAGCGTTTGCTGCACTATTGGAGCATCAGTAATTGAGGGTGTGCTGCACTTTGGGGTTTCAGTAATTGAGGGTGTGCTGCACTATTGGAGTGTCAGTACTTGTTCTAAGAAATTATGAGGATCAGGTTCGCAGGCGGGTAGTTTGATGCGGAAACAAAGAACAGGAGACTAGCTTGCTAGGATAATATTATTTTATTTTGCTTGTTTCCTACCTAGCCTATATAGGATAGAAACCAGGTCCGATACTCACAACGGGTCTGGCATAATTGGCTATATACTTACTCCACGAATTACTGGAACTGGGAGCCGTCAGTTCTGCGGAGGTGCCGCCTGTGACCCACGCTCAGCGATTAGCTTAACCCGGAGCAGACTCCCCGAACTGGGGACTTTCCAGGCTTATATATGCGCTACTTGCCGAGTTCACTGAGTCCGCGTTGGGCACTCGTCCAACACATTGTTTAGTACTGGGCATTGTTCCCATGCGGTTTCGGCTCCGACTCCCTTCAGTAGATAACAGGAAGTCTCTTAGCAACGTCTTGTGTTCAAGGTCAACTGGTGCCTGGATCCAATCTTGCATGTATTGGGACACCATGTTAACCCCTTATATTACATTCCACTGATTGGCCCAATACATGTAACGATTATACAAATACATAATAATAAGCAATACATTGTTATAACATGTACATGTTTTGTTCCAGTTGCTGCCGCACACGGCAAACATACGTACAGGTCAGTATATTACAACAGGTCAGAATCACTAAAACTCCGATTAAAATGAACAACGGAGGAAATAGGGAACGTCGTGCCGTAGTTGACAGCCCATTGAACAGATCCCACCAGTGATGGGCGGATTCCACCTCTACTACATGAGCAGCGTGTACTACCTTTTGGCCATGTATAAAGGTGGACACAGTCACCCGGGTAACATTGATTTGATGTTGTCGCAATATCTGCTTTAGCTCTTCCGAGCGATCGAGGGCCTGTTTAAAACGCTCTAGCGAGATACTCCAAGGGTGCAGCCATACCTGCCACTGCATAGTGGTGAGGTGTTGCGTTCCGCTGTAATTGGTCAATAGGTAAGTATGGTTCTGCCACCGCCATCGATAGATGCCAGTAAGGCAACCTGAAAAAGGGGTCGTCGGGAGTAAGGCATGGGCATGACTAGTGGCCACACAGAGCGTATGGGGACCAATCTGCCACATCATATCTCGGGGTGCCTCAATCATCCATTCACACAAAGCCGTGTCTTCTGTAAGGCACGGGTCTCGATATCGATCCATCAACAGACAGGCCTTTCCTTGATCCGCCTGCTCACACGCGGACAAGTCATAGGTAAGATTGGTGTCCGGACTGAACCAATTCCCTTTTGTTTTGAGAAAGTAATATCCATCAGATGTAATGACCGGCAATACGTAATATCGGCACACCGTCACAAAATCAGTTACATTCAAGGTTACAAAATGTCCTTTACACAGCGTTGCATTACACCATGTTTTGTCCGGATAGGTGTTCATCCATAATTTCTCAGATACGTTCCACACCCCTCGCCAGGCCTAAACATTAGGCGAAGTGACTATTCGTAAAAATCGTTCTTTTTGCAAATGTGCATGCAGCATTTGGATACCGCAAATTGTCCAGTTCATCTGTACAGTAAAATTTTGGAACAGCCGTTGAGTCGAATCCCACACGTCCAATTCCCATTTTAAGGAATGCAGCAAAATTCGTGCAGTCTCTTCCTGCGTCATCATGGCCGACGGCATCCATCGGCCAATAGTGTACAGGCCTTGTGCAATTGCTTGCCCCGTACTGGATAATTTAGTACGGGTCACTTCAGAGTCTATAGCATTGGATATCCCCATTACTGTCCCTGCCCCTCCTAACAAGGTATCGTACCATGCCCGTCGTCGCCGTTTAGGGTTACATTCGGGTATGACTGGCAGTCGGAAGGTGGTTGATGTTTTGGGATGCCAGACTCTCCCCTGATTAACCAGTCCATTGGGCCTCTGCCAGTGATTGGCGTCCCATTGGTAATCCTCATTTCGTCGTTGGCGGTAATAATAGTCCATTCAATACCACCCTCATGACACTGTCCTTCGGAACACATATTCACCCGGGTGTGAATGGTCAGTGCGCAGCCCGGGGCCACTGTTGTGTTTGCATCCTCAAAGCTGCCTTTGCATCGATACAACGTGCAATTGCTGGTGATAGTCATAATGTCACATCGTTGTCCGGAGGGGCACGTAAAATTGTCCTGCCTTCGCTCTTGGTCACTGGCTTCCCAGCTGACGATCTGTCCCAGAGCACCAGCATTGTGTTTCGTTTCTTCCGACCCGGGTCTTGACATACTCCGACCCAGGATTCCAACAGTCCATAGCACATTCAGGGCCCACCACCATGCCATGATCCGGATCTATGGTGACGAGAAGACGTGGGCTCATGTTTCTCGGAGGTAGCATTGGTTTGCCGGCACATTATGCCAGGCTGAGTCCCCTGGATACATTATTGTCACCAAACTATCCTTCCCTTGGGCGATTATTTCTGCCGGTTTTGGAGGGCCATTTGGCTGGCGTACCCAAACTTTAGCCCCCTTTACATCAGTGGATCCGAAACCTCCCGTTCCCCGTTCGGTTATTTTCGTAGGGGCCCCCGTCTCCTCCACAGTGGACATGTCACAAGGTTTAATTACCAATTGGGCGATCTTATCCCCCTTATTAACCACGTAGGGCTCGGTGGTGATGTTGACTAGGATAACCCCAATCTCTCCCTGATAGTCTGCGTCAATAACTCCACCCATGACATCGATCCCTTTCAGTGATAACCCAGATCGTGGGAGAATGTGTCCATAAGTCCCGGAAGGGCAAACTAATCCCAAGCCGGTTTTAACTGCCGTTGGCACTTGGGGCACCAACGTCCGGGTAGTCAAGGCCCGCAAATCAAGCCCCGCTGATGCCGGGGTGGCCCGGACTGGCAGTTCCGCTTCCGCATCGAATTTCCACATTTTAATGGGACGCGCCTCGGGCGTGTCACATACCTTTATCATCCTATTTAAGGGTGTAACTCCATTCCCCAATGGACGATTGTTAATTTGTTTTACAACTCGGATGAGGTTCTTTTTCCAATTTGTCAAATCATTCGCCCCCCCCGCCTTCCGAAGAGAGGACTTCAAGATCCCATTCATCCGTTCAATCAGTCCTGCTGCTTGCGGATGATACGGCACATGGTATATCCATTCGACATGATTATCGTTGCACCATTTCTTTATCCGCCCTCCCGTAAAGTGCGAACCGTTGTCGCTCTGGACCTGCATAGGCATCCCATAGAATTGTTCTATCATATTTAAACATCGCAGGGTTGCCTGCTGATTATTATGGCGACAAGGATGGGTCACCAGGACCCCAGACATGGTGTCCACTGCTGTGCAAATGTGCCTGCATCCCTGGGACGTGGGCAATGGGCCCACGAAGTCCATCTGCCAGCTTTGGCCGGGGCCTTCTCCTCGGTGAATGTGCCCCATCATATGCTGAGGCACTCCCTGTCTTTGGTGTTGGCATTGCTCACACTGATTCACTGCGGTTTTTACATCGTCTACCAGCAGGTCTATACCCCGATCCCGGGCCCATTGTAGAGTCCCTTGTACCCCCCAATGCCCAGCCTTTTGGTGTGCCCATCTGGCTAGGTCCACCGAGGTGTCCCTCTGTATTACCATAGCTCGAACTATGCCGTCAACATATCGGTTATGGAGGGCTTCTGCGTCATTTCGGGACGTGTGGGCGTCCACGTGTGTGATAAATATCCTTAAATGCTGGGCCTTCTCCCAAATTTCCTCCCACAGCGGCCTACCCCATACTTCCCAACTTTGGATCATCCACTGATTGGCCTGCCATGTGGGCATCCACTGAGTCATCCCGTTAACTACTGACCATGAATCGGAAAATAGGTGTACCCCAATAATTCCGGCCTGCATGATTACCATATGCACCGCCTTGAGCTCGGCCCACTGGCTGCTCTTACCCTCTCCCAATTCTTCCAATGTAATCCCTTGCTTTGGATTATACGCAGCGGCCTTCCACCTACGCCGTCCTGACTTCCATTGAGCCGAGCCGTCCACGAACCAAGCAGTGGCTTGCTCTTCCGACGTCAGCTCATCGTACCTTTTCCCAAGTTTCACAGGTGATTCTGTGTATTCAATCACCTCGAATCTCACTTCCCCTCCCTCAGGGGCCTCCGCCACTTGCTCATGTAAGACTGACACCCCCTTCTGCCCAGTCTTCACCCTTTCTGACACATACCATTTCCATTTGATGATACTACTTTCTTGGGCCGTCCCTATCCTATGTGTAGTGGGATCACTCATTACCCACGGGAGAATGGGTATAGCCGTTCTCATAATTACTTCGTGTCCCGCTGTCAGGGCCTCGGTTTCCACCAAGCTCCAGTAGCAGGACAACAGTTGTTTCTCAAAGGGGGTGTACCTCCCCCCCGCCGGGGGTAGTTTACGAGACCAAAACCCCAACGGCTTCCTTACGCGTCCTTGTTTTTGCCATAGACTCCAATTTGCATAGTCTCCCTGTGCCGAAACCTGCAATTCGACCGGTCCTGACTGTATTTTTCCTAGGGATACAGCCTGCTGTATCGCTTGTTTGGCCATCTCGAAGGCGAGTTGATGGTTGTTAGTCCATTCAAACTCTGCCTTCTTCCTGGTAATTTGGTATAATGGTCTCAGTATCTGTCCCAAATGTGGTATATGTTGCCTCCAAAAGCCAAATAGTCCGATAAATTGCTGTACGTCCTTTTGCGTGTGAGGAACTGCGAAGGCCTGAATTTTATCCCTGGCCTTCTCGGTAACTTCTCGTTCCCCTTTATTCCAAATTATCCCCAGGAACTTCACAGTCTGGGAAGGCCCTTGTATCTTTGCCGGGTTGATTTCCCATCCGTACCCCTTCATGTGTTGGACTAATGCGTCCAACAGTGTTTGTATCTGGGCCTGCCCACTACCTTGTATCATTATATCGTCAATGTAGTGGGAGACCATTACATGGTCCGGCACTTCGAACCTAACAGGAGGCCGTCTCTGAACCTGTTTTCTCCGGACGACCGGATTCGCTCGCACCTGGGGTGGCAGCTCATCTTCGTACTGATCATCCGAGTCCCCCCATATATTCCCGTCCCAGTGGTCAATATCCCAGCCGTCCCCATTATTTAGCTGTGTCACAAACGCCCTTATTTGAGTGGGGTTCACGGAGCGCGGGCGCTTTCGCTCACTCTTCCGCTTACTAGACGACAAATGTGTGATCGCCCGCCCCGCTAATTCCGTTAGTGCTGCTATTTCTGCCTTTAGTTTTATAATTTCTTGTCTTAACACGGAGGCATCCCCGCTACTGAGCCCCTGCTCATGCTTAAGGGTTGCTATTTCAGCCTCCAACTTCTGACGCCTGTCAGACTGCTGCTTACAAGCCGCCGCACAAGCCCACATCCGCCTCTGGATCCCTGGCAAGGGGTTCCTTGAGGGGACCGGGATTTTCTCAAGGGTGGACAGCAGCGACCCTGGGGTGGTTCCTACGCCTTCGGCCTCCCAGTTTTCCGGTCGCCCCCCACCCTTCCGCAAACAGGCCGCTACACTATGCCACGGCCCTTGCCATCCTGGGACCGCAACCGCCTCGGCCTGCCCTTCTGGTTTCTTATTCCTTTTCCCAAACATTGTTTCGCATCAAAATCCCTCCTCAATTGCGATTGATCCTGCCGACTACGCCAAAATGTTCTAAGAAATTATGAGGATCAGGTTCGCAGGCGGGTAGTTTGATGCGGAAACAAAGAACAGGAGACTAGCTTGCTAGGATAATATTATTTTATTTTGCTTGTTTCCTACCTAGCCTATATAGGATAGAAACCAGGTCCGATACTCACAACGGGTCTGGCATAATTGGCTATATACTTACTCCACGAATTACTGGAACTGGGAGCCGTCAGTTCTGCGGAGGTGCCGCCTGTGACCCACGCTCAGCGATTAGCTTAACCCGGAGCAGACTCCCCGAACTGGGGACTTTCCAGGCTTATATATGCGCTACTTGCCGAGTTCACTGAGTCCGCGTTGGGCACTCGTCCAACACATTGTTTAGTACTGGGCATTGTTCCCATGCGGTTTCGGCTCCGACTCCCTTCAGTAGATAACAGGAAGTCTCTTAGCAACGTCTTGTGTTCAAGGTCAACTGGTGCCTGGATCCAATCTTGCATGTATTGGGACACCATGTTAACCCCTTATATTACAGTACTTGAGGTTATGCTGCAATATTGGAGTGTCAATAATTGAGCGTGTGCTGCACTCTTGGACTGTCAGTAATTGAGGGTGTGCTGCTCTCTATGAGGGTCAGTAATTCAGTGTTTGCTGCATTGCTGGAGTGTCAGTTATTGATGGTGAGCTGCACTATTGGAGTGTCAGTAGTTGAGATTGTGCTGCACTATTTGAGTGTCAGTAATTGGGGATGTGCTGCTCTGTTTGAGTGTCGGTAATTGAGGATGTGCTGCTATATTGGAGTGTCAGTAATTGTGGGTGTGCTGCACTACTGAAGTGTCAGTAACTGAGGGTGTGCTGCAGTATTGGATTGTCAGTAATTGAGGGTGTGCTGCACTCTTTGAGTATCAGTAATTCAGTGTTTGTTGCACTATTTGAGTGTCAGTTTTTGCTGGTGAGCTGCACTATTGGAGTGTCAGTAGTTGAGATTGTGCTGCACTATTTGAGTGTCAGTAATTGGGGATGTGCTGCTCTGTTTGAGTGTCGGTAATTGAGGATGTGCTGCTATATTGGAGTGTCAGTAATTGTGGGTGTGCTGCACTACTGAAGTGTCAGTAACTGAGGGTGTGCTGCAGTATTGGATTGTCAGTTATTGAGGGTGTGCTGCACTATTTGAGTGTCAGTAAGTGAGGTTACGCTGCACTATTGGTGTGTCAGAAATTGCGGATGCACTGCACTATAAGATTGTCAGTAATTGAGGGTGTGCTGCACTATTGTAGTGTCAGTAATTGAAGGTGTGCTGCAATATTGGAGCGTCATTAATTGAGGGTCTGCTGCACTATTGCCGGGCCAGTAATTGAGTGTGTGCAGCACTATTGGAGTGTTAGAAATTGAGGGTGTGCTGCACTATTGGAGTGTCAGTAATTGAGGGTGTGCTGCACTATTGGAGTGTCAGTATTTGAGGGTGTGGTGCACTCTTTGAGGATCAGTAATTCAGTGTTTGCTGCACTATGGCAGTGTCAGGTATTGATGGTTAGCTGCACTAATGGAGTGTCAGTAGTTGAGATTGTGCTGCACTATTGTAGTGACTGTAATTGAGGGTGTGCTGCACTCTGTGAGGGTCAGTAATTCAGTGTTGGCTGCGGAATGGGAGTGTCAGTAATTGAGGGTGTGCAGCACTATTGGAGTGTCAGTAATTGAGGGTGTGCTGCACTGTTGGAGTGTCAGTAATTGAGGGTGTGCTGCACTTTTGGAGTGTCAGTAATTGAGGTTGTGCTGCAATATTGTAGGGTGTATTTGAGGGTGTGCTGCTCTATTAGATTGTCAGTAATTGATGGTTTGCTGTACTAATTGAGTGTCAGTAATTGAGGGTGTGCTGCACTTTTGGTGTGTCAGTATTTGAGGGTGTGCTGCATTATTGGAATGTCGGTAATTGAAGGTGTGATACACTATTGGATTGTGAGGAATTGAGGGTGTGCTGCACTTTTGGAGTTTCAGTAATTGAGGGTATGCTGCAATCTCGGAGGGTCAGTATTTGAGGGTGAGCTGCTCCATTAGATTGTCAGTAATTGAGGCTTTGCTGTACTAGTTGAGGGTTAGTAATTGTCCGTGTGCTGCACTATTGGAGTGTCAGTTATTGATGGTGAGCTGCACTATTAGAGTGTCAGTAGTTGAGATTATGCTGCACTATTTGAGTGTCAGTAATTGAGGGTCTGCTGTCCTATTGAAGTCTCAGTTTTTGAGGATGTGCTGAACTATTGGAGTGTCAGTAATTGACGGTTGCTGCATTATGCATTGTCAATAATTGATGTTGTGCTGCACTCTGTGAGGGTCAGTAATTCAGTGTTGGCTGAGGAATGGGAGTGTCAGTAATTGAGGGTGTGCAGCACTATTGGAGTGTTAGAAATTGAGGGTGAGCTGCACTATTGGCGTGTCAGTGCTTGAGTGTGTGCTGCAATATTGGAGTGTCAGTAATTGAGGGTGTGCTACGCTATTGGAGGGTCAGTATTTGAGGGTGTGCTGCACTATTTGATGGTCAGTAATTGAGGGTTTGCTGCATTATTGGAGGGTCAGTAATTGAGGGTGTGCTGCACTATTTGAAGGTCAATATTTGAGGGTTTGCTGCACTATCGGAGGGTCATTACTTGAGGGTGTGCTGCTCTGTTGGAAGTTCAGTTATTGAGGGTGTGCTGTACTAATGGAGTGTGAGTAATTGAGGGTGTGCTACACTGTTGGAAGGTCAGTAATTGAGGGTGTGCTGCACTATTGGAACGTCGGTAATTGAGGTTGTGCTGCAATATTGCAGGGTCAGTTTTTGAGGGTGTGCTGCTCTATTAGATTGTCTGTAATTGAGGGTTTCCTGTACTATTGGATGGTTAGAAATTGAGCGTGTGCTGCTCTATTGGAGTGTCGGTAATTGAGGGTGATTTGCACTATTGGGGTGTCAGTAATTGAGGGTAAGCTGCACTTTTGCAGGGTCAGTAATTGAGTGTGCGCTGCATTATTGGAGTGTCAGTAATTGAGGGTGTGCTGCAATATTGGAGTGTCAGTAATTGAGGGTGTGCTGCAATATTGGAGTGTCAGTAATTGAGGGTGTGCTGCAATATTGGAGTGTCAGTAATTGAGGGTGTGCTGCTCTGTTGGAGTGTCAGTAATTGAGGGTGTGCTGCTCTGTTGGAGTGTCAGTAATTGAGGGTGTGCTGCAATATTGGTGTGTCAGTAATTGAGGGTTTGCTGCACTATTTGAGTGTCAGTAATTGAGGTTGTGCTACACTATTGGAGTGTCAGTAATTGAGGGTGTGCTGCACTATTGGTGGGACAGTAATTGAGGATGTGCTGCACTATTGGAACGTTAGTAATAGAGTGTGTGCTGCATTATTGGAGAGTCAGTAATTGAGGGTGTTTTGCACTATTGGAGTGTCAGTAATTGAGGGTGTGCTGCACTATAGGAGTGTCAGTAATTGTGGGAGTTTTGCACTATTGGGGTGTCAGTAATTGAGGGTGTGCTGCACTATTGGAGTGTCTGTAATTGAGGGTGTGCTGCACTATTGGTGTGTCAGTATTTGAGGGTGTGCTGCACTATTGGAGGGTAAGTAATTGAGGGTGTGCTGCACTATTGGGGTTTCAGTAATTGAGGATGTGCTGTACTATTGGCGGGTCAGTAATTGAGGGTGTGCTGCACTATTGGAGTGTCAGTAGTTGAGATTATGCTGCACTATTTGAGTGTCAGTAATTGAGGATGTGCACCTCTGTTGGAGTGTCTGTAATTGAGAGTGTGTTTCACTATTGGAGTGTCACTAATTGAGAGTGTGCTGCTGTATTGGAGTGTCAGTTATTGTGGGTCTGTTTCACTATAGGAGTGTCACTACTTGAGGGTGTGCTGCTGTACTGGAGTGTCTGTAATTGAGGGTGTGCTGCACTGTTTGAGGGTCAGTAATTCAGTGTTGGCTGCACTATGGGAGTGTCATAATTGACGGTGTGCTGAACTATTGGAGTGTCAGTAATTGAGGGTGTGCTGCACTATTGGAGTGTCAGAAATTGCGGGTTTGCTGCACTATAGGATTGTCAGTAATTGAGTGTCTGCTGCAGTATAGGAGTGTCAGTAATTGGGGATGTGCTCCTCTGTTGGAGTGTCTGTAATTGAGGGTGTGCTGCTCTATTGTTGTGTCAGGAATTGAGCGTGTGCTGCACTATTGCTGGGTCAGTATTTGAGGGTGTGCTGCTCTATTGGAGGGCCAGTAATTGAGGGTTTGCTGCATTTTTTGAGTGTCAGTAATTGAGGGTGTGCTGCTCTATTGGTGTGTCAGTAATTGAGGGCGTGCAGCACTATTGGAGGGTCAGTAATTGATGGTGTGCTGCACTATTGGTGTGTCAGTAATTGAGGGCGTGCAGCACTATTGGAGGGTCAGTAATTCAGGGTTTGCTGCACTATTGGAGTGTCAGTAATTGAGGGTGTGCTGCTCTTTTGGAGTGTCAGTAATTGAAGGTGTGCTGCACTATTGGCGTGTCAGTAATTGAGGGTGTGCTGCACTACTGGTGTTCAGTAATTGAGGGCGTACAGCACTATTGGAGGGTCAGTAATTCAGGGTTTGCTGCGTTATTGGAGAGTCAGTAATTGAGGGTGTTTTGCACTACTGGAGTGTCAGTAATTCAGGGTGTGCTGCACTATAGGAGTGTCAGTAATTGTGGGAGTTTTGCACTATTGGGGTGTCAGTAATTGAGGGTGTGCTGCACTATTGGAGTGTCAGTAATTGAGGGTGTGCTGCAGTATTGGTGTGTCAGTATTTGAGGGTGTGCTGCACTATTGGAGGGTAAGTAATTGAGGGTGTGCTGCACTATTGTGGTTTCAGTAATTGAGGATGTGCTGTACTATTGGTGGGTCAGTAATTGAGGATGTGCTGCACTATTGGAGTGTCAGTAACTGAGGGTGTGCTGCATTATTGATGTTTTAGTAATTGAGGGTGTGCTGCAATATTGGAGTGTCAGTAATTAAGGGTGTGCTGCAATATTTGAGGGTCAGTAATTGAGGGGTTGCTGCACTATTGAAGTGAAAGTTATTGAGGGTGTGCTCCTCTGTTGGAGTGTCAGTAATTGAGGCTGTACTATTGGCGGTCAGTAATTGAGGGTGTGCTGCTGTATTTGAGGGTCAGTAATTGAGGGTGTGATTCACTATTGGACTGTCAGTAATTGAAGGTGTGCTGCACTATTGGAGTGTCAGTAATTGATGATGTGCTGCACTATTGAAGTGTCTGTTATTGAGGGTGTGCTCCTCTGTTGGAGTGTCTGAAATTCAGGGTGTGCTGCTGTATTGGAGTGTCAGTAATTGAGGGTGTGCTGCACTATTGGAGTGTCATTAACTGAGTGTGTGCTGCACTATTGGGGTTTCAGTATTTGTGGGTGTGCGGCACTATTGTTGTGTCAGTAATTGAGGGTGTGCTGCTCTGTTGGAGTGTCAGTAACTGAGGGTGTGCTGCATTATTGGGGTTTCAATAATTGTGGGTGTGCTGCACTATTTGAGGGTCAGTAATTGAGGGTGTGCTGCAGTATTTGAGGGTCAGTAATTGAGGGTGTGCTGCTCTATTCAAGGGTCAGTAATTGGGGTGTGCTGCTCTGTTGGAGTGTCAGTAATGGACGGTGTGCTGCACTATTGGTGTGTCAGTAACTGAGAGTGTGCTGCACTATTGGGGTTTAAGTAATTGAGGGTGTGCTGCACTATTGGAGTGTCAGTAATTGAGGGTGTGCTGCACTATTTGAGGGTCATTAATTGAGGATGTGCTGCATTATTGGAGTGTCAGTAATTGAGGGTGTGCTGCACTATTGGAGTGTCAGTTATTGATGGTGAGCTGCAGTATTGGAGTGTCAGTAGTTGAGATTGTGCTGAATAATTGGAGTGTCAGTACTTGAGGGTGTGCTGAACCATTGGAGTGTCAGTAAATGAGGGTGTGCTGCACTATTGGAGTGTCCGAAATTGCGGGTTCGCTGCACTATAGGATTGTCTGTAATTGTGGGTCTGCTGCTCTTTTGGAGTGTCAGTAATTGAGGATGTGCTGCACTATTGGCGGGTCAGTAATTGAGGGTGTGCTGCACTATTGGAGTGTCAGTAACTGAGGGTGTGCTGCATTATTGATGTTTTAGTAATTGAGGGTGTGCTGCAATATTGGAGTGTCACTAATTAAGGGTGTGCTGCAATATTTGAGGGTCAGTAATTGAGGGGTTGCTGCACTATTGGAGTGTTAGTTATTGATGGTGAGCTGCAGTACTGGAGTGTCAGTAGTTGAGATTGTGCTGAACTATTGGAGTGTCAGTACTTGAGGGTGTGCTGCACTATTGGAGTGTCAGTAATTGAGGGTGTGCTGCACTATTGGAGTGTTAGTTATTGATGGTGAGCTGCAGTACTGGAGTGTCAGTAGTTGAGATTGTGCTGAACTATTGGAGTGTCAGTACTTGAGGGTGTGCTGAACTATTGGAATTTCAGTACTTGAGGGTGTGCTGCACTTTTTGAGGGTCAGCAATTAAGTGTTGGCTGCACTCTATGAGGGTCAGTAATTGATGGTGAGCTGCAGTATTGGAGTGTCAGTAGTTGAGATTCTGCTGCACTATTTGAGTGTCGGTAATTGAGTATGTGCTGCTCTATTTGAGTGTCAGTAATTGAGGGTGTGCTGGACTACTGGAGTGTCAGAAATTAAGGTTGTGCTGCATTATAGGAGTGTCAGTAATTGAGGGTGTGCTGCAATATTGAGTGGTCATTAATTAAGGGTGTGCTGCACTATTCGTGTGTCAGTAATTGGGGGTGTGCTGCACTATTGGAGTGTTAGTAATAGAGGGTGTGCTGCACTATTGGATTGTCAGTAATTGAGGTTGTGCTCCACTATTGGGGAATCACTAATTGAGGGTGTGCTCCACTAATGGTGTGTCAGTATTTGAGGGTGCGCTGAACTACTGGGGTTCATTAATTGAGGGTGTGCCTCACTATTGGTGTGTCAGTAATTGAGGGTGTGCTGCAATATTGGGTGGTCATTAATTAAGGGTGTGCTGCACTATTGGTGTGTCTGTAATTGAGGGTGTGCTACACTATTGGAGTGTCAGTATTTGAGGGTGTGCTACACTATTGGAAGGTCAGTGATTGAGGTTGAGCTGCACCATTGGAGTGTCAGTAATTGAGGGTGTGCTGCACTATTTGAAGGTCAATAATTGAGGGTTTGCTGCACTATCGGAGGGTCATTACTTGAGGGTGTGCTGCTCTGTTGGAAGTTCAGTTATTGAGGGTGTGCTGTACTAATGGAGTGTGAGTAATTGAGGGTGTGCTACACTGTAGGAAGGTCAGTAATTGAGGGTGTGCTGCACTATTGGAACGTCAGTAATTGAGGTTGTGCTGCAATATTGCAGGGTCAGTTTTTGAGGGTGTGCTGCTCTATTAGATTGTCTGTAATTGAGGGTTTCCTGTACTATTGGATGGTTACAAATTAAGCATGTGCTGCTCTATTGGAGTGTCAGTAATTGAGGGTGATTTGCACTCTTGGGGTGTCAGTAATTGAGGGTAAGCTGCACTTTTGCAGGGTCAGTAATTGAGTGTGCGCTGCATTATTGGAGTGTCAGTAATTGAGGGTGTGCTGCAATATTGGAGCGTCAGTTATTGAGGGTGTGCTGCAATTTTGGAGTGTCAGTAATTGAGGGTGTGCTGCAATATTGGAGTGTCAGTAATTGAGGGTGTGCTGCTCTGTTGGAGTGTCAGTAATTGAGGGTGTGCTGCTCTGTTGGAGTGTCAGTAATTGAGGGTGTGCTGCAATATTGGTGTGTCAGTAATTGAGGGTGTGCTGCACTATTTGAGTGTCAGTAATTGAGGTTGTGCTACACTATTGGAGTGTCAGTAATTGAGGGTGTGCTGCACTATTGGTGGGACAGTAATTGAGGATGTGCTGCACTATTGGAACGTTAGTAATAGAGTGTGTGCTGCATTATTGGAGAGTCAGTAATTGAGGGTGTTTTGCACTATTGGAGTGTCATTAATTGAGGGTGTGCTGCACTATAGGAGTGTCAGTAATTGTGGGAGTTTTGCACTATTGGGGTGTCAGTAATTGAGGGTGTGCTGCACTATTGGAGTGTCTGTAATTGAGAGTGTGCTGCACTATTGGTGTTTCAGTATTTGAGGGTGTGCTGCACTATTGGAGGGTAAGTAATTGAGGGTGTGCTGCACTATTGGGGTTTCAGTAATTGAGGATGTGCTGTACTATTGGCGGGTCAGTAATTGAGGGTGTGCTGCACTATTGGAGTGTCAGTAGTTGAGATTATGCTGCACTATTTGAGTGTCAGTAATTGAGGATGTGCACCTCTGTTGGAGTGTCTGTAATTGAGAGTGTGTTTCACTATTGGAGTGTCACTAATTGAGAGTGTGCTGCTGTATTGGAGTGTCAGTTATTGTGGGTCTGTTTCACTATAGGAGTGTCACTACTTGAGGGTGTGCTGCTGTACTGGAGTGTCTGTAATTGAGGGTGTGCTGCACTGTTTGAGGGTCAGTAATTCAGTGTTGGCTGCACTATGGGAGTGTCATAATTGACGGTGTGCTGAACTATTGGAGTGTCAGTAATTGAGGGTGTGCTGCACTATTGGAGTGTCAGAAATTGCGGGTTTGCTGCACTATAGGATTGTCAGTAATTGAGTGTCTGCTGCAGTATTGGAGTGTCAGTAATTGGGGATGTGCTCCTCTGTTGGAGTGTCTGTAATTGAGGGTGTGCTGCTCTATTGTTGTGTCAGGAATTGAGCGTGTGCTGCACTATTGCTGGGTCAGTAATTGAGGGTGTGCTGCTCTATTTGAGGGCCAGTAATTGAGGGTTTGCTGCATTTTTTGAGTGTCAGTAATTGAGGGTGTGCTGCTCTATTGGTGTGTCAGTAATTGAGGGCGTGCAGCACTATTGGAGGGTCAGTAATTGATGGTGTGCTGCACTATTGGTGTGTCAGTAATTGAGGGCGTGCAGCACTATTGGAGGGTCAGTAATTCAGGGTTTGCTGCACTATTGGAGTGTCAGTAATCGAGGGTGTGCTGCTCTTTTGGAGTGTCAGTAATTGAAGGTGTGCTGCACTATTGGAGTGTCAGTAATTGAGGGTGTGCTGCACTATTGGTGTTTCAGTAATTGAGGGCGTACAGCACTATTGGAGGGTCAGTAATTCAGGGTTTGCTGCATTATTGGAGAGTCAGTAATTGAGGGTTTTTTGCACTACTGGAGTGTCAGTAATTGAGGGTGTGCTGCACTATTGGAGTGTCAGTATTTGAGGGTGTGGTGCACTCTTTGAGGATCAGTAATTCAGTGTTTGCTGCACTATGGCAGTGTCAGTTATTGCTGGTTAGCTGCACTAATGGAGTGTCAGTAGTTGAGATTGTGCTGCACTATTGTAGTGACTGTAATTGAGGGTGTGCTGCACTCTTTGAGGGTCAGTAATTCAGTGTTGGCTGCGGAATGGGAGTGTCAGTAATTGAGAGTATGCAGCACTATTGGAATGTCAGTAATTGAGGGTGTGCTGCACTGTTGGAGTGTCAGTAATTGAGGGTGTGCTGCACTTTTGGAGTGTCAGTAATTGAGGTTGTGCTGCAATATTGTAGGGTGTATTTGAGGGTGTGCTGCTCTATTAGATTGTCAGTAATTGATGGTTTGCTGTACTAATTGAGTGTCAGTAATTGAGGGTGTGCTGCACTTTTGGTGTGTCAGTATTTGAGGGTGTGCTGCATTATTGGAATGTCGGTAATTGAAGGTGTGATACACTATTGGATTGTGAGGAATTGAGGGTGTGCTGCACTTTTGGAGTTTCAGTAATTGAGGGTATGCTGCAATCTCGGAGGGTCAGTATTTGAGGGTGAGCTGCTCCATTAGATTGTCAGTAATTGAGGCTTTGCTGTACTAGTTGAGGGTTAGTAATTGTCCGTGTGCTGCAATATTGGAGTGCCAGTTATTGATGGTGAGCTGCACTATTGTAGTGTCAGTAGTTGAGATTATGCTGCACTATTTGAGTGTCATTAATTGAGAGTCTGCTGTCCTATTGAAGTCTCAGTTTTTGAGGATGTGGTGCTCTCTTGGAGTGTCAGTAATTGAGGGTATGCTGCATTATGGAGTGTCAATAATTGAGGGTGTGCTGCACTCTGTGAGGGTCAGTAATTCAGTGTTGGCTGAGGAATGGGAGTGTCAGTAATTGAGGGTGTGCAGCACTATTGGAGTGTTAGAAATTGAGGGTGAGCTGCACTATTGGCGTGTCAGTGCTTGAGTGTGTGCTGCAATATTGGAGTGTCAGTAATTGAGGGTGTGCTACGCTATTGGAGGGTCAGTATTTGAGGGTGTGCTGCACTATTTGATGGTCAGTAATTGAGGGTTTGCTGCATTATTGGAGGGTCAGTAATTGAGGGTGTGCTGCACTATTTGAAGGTCAATATTTGAGGGTTTGCTGCACTATCGGAGGGTCATTACTTGAGGGTGTGCTGCTCTGTTGGAAGTTCAGTTATTGAGGGTGTGCTGTACTAATGGAGTGTGAGTAATTGAGGGTGTGCTACACTGTTGGAAGGTCAGTAATTGAGGGTGTGCTGCACTATTGGAACGTCGGTAATTGAGGTTGTGCTGCAATATTGCAGGGTCAGTTTTTGAGGGTGTGCTGCTCTATTAGATTGTCTGTAATTGAGGGTTTCCTGTACTATTGGATGGTTAGAAATTGAGCGTGTGCTGCTCTATTGGAGTGTCGGTAATTGAGGGTGATTTGCACTAATGGGGTGTCAGTAATTGAGGGTAAGCTGCACTTTTGCAGGGTCAGTAATTGAGTGTGCGCTGCATTATTGGAGTGTCAGTAATTGAGGGTGTGCTGCAATATTGGAGTGTCAGTAATTGAGGGTGTGCTGCAATATTGGAGTGTCAGTAATTGAGGGTGTGCTGCAATATTGGAGTGTCAGTAATTGAGGGTGTGCTGCTCTGTTGGAGTGTCAGTAATTGAGGGTGTGCTGCTCTGTTGGAGTGTCAGTAATTGAGGGTGTGCTGCAATACTGGTGTGTCAGTAATTGAGGGTGTGCTGCACTATTTGAGTGTCAGTAATTGAGGTTGTGCTACACTATTGGAGTGTCAGTAATTGAGGGTGTGCTGCACTATTGGTGGGACAGTAATTGAGGATGTGCTGCACTGTTGGAACGTTAGTAATAGAGTGTGTGCTGCATTATTGGAGAGTCAGTAATTGAGGGTGTTTTGCACTATTGGAGTGTCAGTAATTGAGGGTGTGCTGCACTATAGGAGTGTCAGTAATTGTGGGAGTTTTGCACTATTGGTGTGTCAGTAATTGAGGGTGTGCTGCACTATTGGAGTGTCTGTAATTGAGGGTGTGCTGCACTATTGGTGTGTCAGTATTTGAGGGTGTGCTGCACTATTGGAGGGTAAGTAATTGAGGGTGTGCTGCACTATTGGGGTTTCAGTAATTGAGGATGTGCTGCACTGTTTGAGGGTCAGTAATTCAGTGTTGGCTGCACTATGGGAGTGTCATAATTGACGGTGTGCTGAACTATTGGAGTGTCAGTAATTGAGGGTGTGCTGCTCTGTTGGAGTGTCAGTAATTGAGGGTGTGCTGCTCTGTTGGAGTGTCAGTAATTGAGGGTGTGCTGCAATACTGGTGTGTCAGTAATTGAGGGTGTGCTGCACTATTTGAGTGTCAGTAATTGAGGTTGTGCTACACTATTGGAGTGTCAGTAATTGAGGGTGTGCTGCACTATTGGTGGGACAGTAATTGAGGATGTGCTGCACTGTTGGAACGTTAGTAATAGAGTGTGTGCTGCATTATTGGAGAGTCAGTAATTGAGGGTGTTTTGCACTATTGGAGTGTCAGTAATTGAGGGTGTGCTGCACTATAGGAGTGTCAGTAATTGTGGGAGTTTTGCACTATTGGTGTGTCAGTAATTGAGGGTGTGCTGCACTATTGGAGTGTCTGTAATTGAGGGTGTGCTGCACTATTGGTGTGTCAGTATTTGAGGGTGTGCTGCACTATTGGAGGGTAAGTAATTGAGGGTGTGCTGCACTATTGGGGTTTCAGTAATTGAGGATGTGCTGTACTATTGGCGGGTCAGTAATTGAGGGTGTGCTGCACTATTGGAGTGTCAGTAGTTGAGATTATGCTGCACTATTTGAGTGTCAGTAATTGAGGATGTGCACCTCTGTTGGAGTGTCTGTAATTGAGAGTGTGTTTCACTATTGGAGTGTCACTAATTGAGAGTGTGCTGCTGTATTGGAGTGTCAGTTATTGTGGGTCTGTTTCACTATAGGAGTGTCACTACTTGAGGGTGTGCTGCTGTACTGGAGTGTCTGTAATTGAGGGTGTGCTGCACTGTTTGAGGGTCAGTAATTCAGTGTTGGCTGCACTATGGGAGTGTCATAATTGACGGTGTGCTGAACTATTGGAGTGTCAGTAATTGAGGGTGTGCTGCACTATTGGAGTGTCAGAAATTGCGGGTTTGCTGCACTATAGGATTGTCAGTAATTGAGTGTCTGCTGCAGTATTGGAGTGTCAGTAATTGGGGATGTGCTCCTCTGTTGGAGTGTCTGTAATTGAGGGTGTGCTGCTCTATTGTTGTGTCAGGAATTGAGCGTGTGCTGCACTATTGCTGGGTCAGTATTTGAGGGTGTGCTGCTCTATTGGAGGGCCAGTAATTGAGGGTTTGCTGCATTTTTTGAGTGTCAGTAATTGAGGGTGTGCTGCTCTATTGGTGTGTCAGTAATTGAGGGCGTGCAGCACTATTGGAGGGTCAGTAATTGAGGGTGTGCTGCACTATTGGTGTGTCAGTAATTGAGGGCGTGCAGCACTATTGGAGGGTCAGTAATTCAGGGTTTGCTGCACTATTGGAGTGTCAGTAATTGAGGGTGTGCTGCTCTTTTGGAGTGTCAGTAATTGAAGGTGTGCTGCACTATTGGAGTGTCAGTAATTGAGGGTGTGCTGCACTACTGGTGTTTCAGTAATTGAGGGCGTACAGCACTATTGGAGGGTCAGTAATACAGGGTTTGCTGCGTTATTGGAGAGTCAGTAATTGAGGGTGTTTTGCACTACTGGAGTGTCAGTAATTCAGGGTGTGCTGCACTATAGGAGTGTCAGTAATTGTGGGAGTTTTGCACTATTGGGGTGTCAGTAATTGAGGGTGTGCTGCACTATTGGAGTGTCAGTAATTGAGGGTGTGCTGCAGTATTGGTGTGTCAGTATTTGAGGGTGTGCTGCACTATTGGAGGGTAAGTAATTGAGGGTGTGCTGCACTATTGTGGTTTCAGTAATTGAGGATGTGCTGTACTATTGGTGGGTCAGTAATTGAGGATGTGCTGCACTATTGGAGTGTCAGTAACTGAGGGTGTGCTGCATTATTGATGTTTTAGTAATTGAGGGTGTGCTGCAATATTGGAGTGTCAGTAATTAAGGGTGTGCTGCAATATTTGAGGGTCAGTAATTGAGGGGTTGCTGCACTATTGAAGTGAAAGTTATTGAGGGTGTGCTCCTCTGTTGGAGTGTCAGTAATTGAGGCTGTACTATTGGCGGTCAGTAATTGAGGGTGTGCTGCTGTATTTGAGGGTCTGTAATTGAGGGTGTGATTCACTATTGGACTGTCAGTAATTGAAGGTGTGCTGCACTATTGGAGTGTCAGTAATTGATGATGTGCTGCACTATTGAAGTGTCTGTTATTGAGGGTGTGCTCCTCTGTTGGAGTGTCTGAAATTCAGTGTGCGCTGCTGTATTGGAGTGTCAGTAATTGAGGGTGTGCTGCACTATTGGAGTGTCATTAACTGAGTGTGTGCTGCACTATTGGGGTTTCAGTATTTGTGGGTGTGCGGCACTATTGTTGTGTCAGTAATTGAGGGTGTGCTGCTCTGTTGGAGTGTCAGTAACTGAGGTTGTGCTGCACTATTGGGGTTTCAATAATTGTGGGTGTGCTGCACTATTTGAGGGTCAGTAATTGAGGGTGTGCTGCAGTATTTGAGGGTCAGTAATTGAGGGTGTGCTGCTCTATTCAAGGGTCAGTAATTGGGGTGTGCTGCTCTGTTGGAGTGTCAGTAATGGACGGTGTGCTGCACTATTGGTGTGTCAGTAACTGAGAGTGTGCTGCACTATTGGGGTTTAAGTAATTGAGGGTGTGCTGCACTATTGGAGTGTCAGTAATTGAGGGTGTGCTGCACTATTTGAGGGTCATTAATTGAGGATGTGCTGCATTATTGGAGTGTCAGTAATTGAGGGTGTGCTGCACTATTGGAGTGTCAGTTATTGATGGTGAGCTGCAGTATTGGAGTGTCAGTAGTTGAGATTGTGCTGAATAATTGGAGTGTCAGTACTTGAGGGTGTGCTGAACCATTGGAGTGTCAGTAAATGAGGGTGTGCTGCACTATTGGAGTGTCCGAAATTGCGGGTTCGCTGCACTATAGGATTGTCTGTAATTGTGGGTCTGCTGCTCTTTTGGAGTGTCAGTAATTGAGGATGTGCTGCACTATTGGCGGGTCAGTAATTGAGGGTGTGCTGCACTATTGGAGTGTCAGTAACTGAGGGTGTGCTGCATTATTGATGTTTTAGTAATTGAGGGTGTGCTGCAATATTGGAGTGTCACTAATTAAGGGTGTGCTGCAATATTTGAGGGTCAGTAATTGAGGGGTTGCTGCACTATTGAAGTGAAAGTTATTGAGAGTGTGCTCCTCTGTTGGAGTGTCAGTAATTGAGGCTGTACTATTGGCGGTCAGTAATTGAGGGTGTGCTGCTGTATTTGAGGGTCAGTAATTGAGGGTGTGATGCACTATTGGAGTGTCAGTACTTGAAGGTGTGCTGCACTATTGGAGTGTCAGTAATTGAGGATGTGCTGCACTATTGAAGTGTCTGTTATTGAGGGTGTGCTCCTCTGTTGGAGTGTCTGAAATTCAGGGTGCGCTGCTGTATTGGAGTGTCAGTAATTGAGGGTGTGCTGCACTATTGGAGTGTCAGTGACTGAGGGTGTGCTGCACTTTTGGAGTGTAATTGAGGGTGTGTTGCACTCTTTGAGTATCAGTAATTCAGTGTTTGTTGCACTATTTGAGTGTCAGTTATTGATGGCGTGCTGCACTATTGGAGTGTCAGTAGTTGAGATTGTGCTGCACTATTTGAGTGTCAGTAAGTGAGGTTATGCTGCACTATTGGAGTGTCAGAAATTGCGGATGCACTGCACTATAAGACTGTCAGTAATTGAGGGTGTGCTGCACTATTGGAGTGTCATTAATTGAGGGTGCGCTGCACTATTGGAGTGTCAGTAGTTGAGATTGTGCTGCACTATTTGAGTGTCAGTAAGTGAGGTTATGCTGCACTATTGGAGTGTCATAAATTGCGGATGCACTGCACTATAAGACTGTCAGTAATTGAGGGTGTGCTGCACTATTGGAGCGTCATTGATTGAGGGTGTGCTGCACTATTGGAGTGTCAGTAATTGAGGGTGTGCTGCACTATCGTAGTGTCAGTAATTGAGGGTGTGCTGCAATATTGGAGTGTCATTAATTGAGGGTCTGCTGCACTATTGCTGGGCCAGTAATTGAGTGTGTGCAGCACTATTGGAGTGTCAGTAATTGAGGGTGTGCTGCACTATTGGAGTGTCAGTAGTTGCGGTTATGCTGCAATATTGGAGTGTCAGTAATTGAGGGTGTGCTGCACTTTTGGAGTGTGAGTAATTGAGGGTGTGTTGCACTCTTTGAGGATCAGTAATTCAGTGTTTGTTGCACTATGGCAGTGTCCGTTATTGATGGTTAGCTGCACTAATGGAGTGTCAGTAGTTGAGATTGTGCTGCACTATTGTAGTGACTGTAATTGAGGGTGTGCTGCACTCTTTGAGGGTCAGTAATTCAGTGTTGGTTGCGGAATGGGAGTGTCAGTAATTGAGGGTATACAGCACTATTGGAGTGTCAGTAATTGAGGGTGAGCTGCACTATTGGAGTGTCAGTAGTTGAGATTGTGCTGCACTATTGGAGTGTCAGTATTTGAGGTTGTGCTGCAATATTGTAGGGTGTATTTGAGGGTGTGCTGCTCTATTAGATTGTCAGTAATTGATGGTTTACTGTACTAATTGAGTGTGTGCTGCACTATTGGAGTGTCAGTAATTGAGGTTGTGCTGCAATATTGTAGGGTCAGTATTTGAGGGTGTGCTGCTCTATTAGATTGTCAGTAATTGATGGTTTGCTGTACTAATTGAGTGTCAGTAATTGAGGGTGTGCTGCACTATTGGAGTGTTAGTAATAGAGGGTGTGCTGCACTATTGGATTGTCAGTAATTGAGGTTGTGCTCCACTATTGGGGAATCATTAATTGAGGGTGTGCTCCACTAATGGTGTGTCTGTATTTGAGGGTGTGCTGAACTACTAGGGTTCATTAATTGAGGGTGTGCCTCACTATTGGTGTGTCAGTAATTGAGGGTGTGCTGCAATATTGGGTGGTCATTAATTAAGGGTGTGCTGCACTATTGGTGTGTCTGTAATTGAGGGTGTGCTACACTATTGGAGTGTCAGTATTTGAGGGTGTGCTACACTATTGGAAGGTCAGTAATTGAGGTTGAGCTGCACCATTGGAGTGTCAGTATTTGAGGGTGTGCTACACTATTGGAAGGTCAGTAATTGAGTGCCCGATGCTCTATTGGAAGGTCAGTATTTGAGGGTGTGCTGCACTATTGGAGTGTCAGTAATTGAGGGTGTGCTGCACTATTCGAGTGTCAGTAATTGAGGGAGTGTTGCACTATTGGAGTGTCAGTGAGGGTGTGCTGCACTATTGGGGTTTCAGTAATTGAGGTTGTGCTGCACTATTGGGGTTTCAGTAATTGAGGATGTGCTGCAGTATTGGAGGGTCAGTAATTGAGGGTGTGCTGCAGTATTTGAGGGTCAGTAATTGAGGGTGTGCTGCTCTATTGGAGGGTCAGTAATTGGGGGTGTGCTGCACTATTGGGGTTTAAGTAATTGAGGGTTTGCTGCATTATTGGTGTTTCAGTAATTGAGGGTTTGCTGCACTATTTGAGGCTCAGTAATTGAGGGTGTGCTGCACTATTTGAGGGACAGTAATTGAGGGTGTGCTGCACTATTGGAGCATCAGTAATTGAGGGTGTGCTGCACTATTGGGGTTTCAGTAATTGAGTGTGTGCTGCTCTGTTGGAGTGTCAGTAACTGAGGGTGTGCTGCACTATTGGGGTTGTAGTAATTGAGGGTGTGCTGCACTTTTGGAGTGTCAGTAATTGAGGTTATGCTGCAATATTGGAATGTCAGTAATTTTGTGTGTGTTGCACTGTTGGCGTGTCAGTACTTGAGATTATGCTGCAATATTGGAGTGTCAGTAATTGAGCGTGTGCTGCACTCTTGGACTGTCAGTAATTGAGGGTGTCCTGCTCTCTATGAGGGTCAGTAATTCAGTGTTTGCTGCATTGCTGGAGTGTCAGTTATTGATGGTTAGCTGCACTATTGGAGTGTCAGTAGTTGAGATTGTGCTGCACTATTTGAGTGTCAGTAATTGAGGAAGTGCTGCTCTGTTTGAGTGTCGGTAATTGAGGAAGTGCTGCTATATTGGAGTGTCAGTAATTGTGGGTGTGCTGCACTATTGAAGTGTCAGTAACTGAGGGTGTGCTGCACTATTGGATTGTCAGTAATAGAGGGTGTGCTGCACTATTGGAGTGTCAGTAGTTGAGGTTATGCTGCAATATTGGAGTGTCAGTAATTGAGGGTGTGCTGCACTATTGGTGTGTCAGTGACTGAGGGTGTGCTGCTCTTTTGGAATGTGAGTAATTGAGGGTGTGTTGCACTCTTTGAGTATCAGTAATTCAGTGTTTGTTGCATTATTTGAGTGTCAGTTATTGATGGTGAGCTGCACTATTGGAGTGTCAGTAGTTGAGATTGTGCTGCACTATTTGAGTGTCAGTAAGTGAGGTTATGCTGCACTATTGGAGTGTCAGAAATTGCGGATGCACTGCACTATAAGACTGTCAGTAATTGAGGGTGTGCTGCACTATTGGAACGTCATTAATTGAGGGTGTGCTGCACTATTGGAGTGTCAGTAGTTGAGATTGTGCTGCACTATTTGAGTGTCAGTAAGTGAGGTTATGCTGCACTATTGGAGTGTCAGAAATTGCGGATGCACTGCACTATAAGACTGTCAGTAATTGAGGGTGTGCTGCACTATTGGTGTGTCAGTGACTGAGGGTGTGCTGCACTTTTGGAGTGTGAGTAATTGAGGGTGTGTTGCACTCTTTGAGTATCAGTAATTCAGTGTTTGTTGCACTATTTGAGTGTCAGTTATTGATGGTGAGCTGCACTATTGGAGTGTCAGATATTGCGGATGCACTGCACTATAAGACTGTCAGTAATTGAGGGTGTGCTGCACTATTGGAGTGTCATTAATTGAGGGTGTGCTGCACTATTGGAGTGTCAGTAGTTGAGATTGTGCTGCACTATTTGAGTGTCAGTAAGTGAGGTTATGCTGCACTATTGGAGTGTCAGAAATTGCGGATGCACTGCACTATAAGACTGTCAGTAATTGAGGGTGTGCTGCACTATTGCAGCGTCATTGATTGAGGGTGTGCTGCACTATTGGAGTGTCAGTAATTGAGGGTGTGCTGCACTATTGTAGTGTCAGTAATTGAGGGTGTGCTGCAATATTGGAGTGTCATTAATTGAGGGTCTGCTGCACTATTGCTGGGCCAGTAATTGAGTGTGTGCAGCACTATTGGAGTGTCAGTAATTGAGGGTGTGCTGCACTATTGGAGTGTCAGTAGTTGCGGTTATGCTGCAATGTTGGAGTGTCAGTAATTGAGGGTGTGCTGCACTTTTGGAGTGTGAGTAATTGAGGGTGTGTTGCACTCTTTGAGGATCAGTAATTCAATGTTGGTTGCACTATGGCAGTGTCCGTTATTGATGGTTAGCTGCACTAATGGAGTGTCAGTAGTTGAGATTGTGCTGCACTATTGTAGTGACTGTAATTGAGGGTGTGCTGCACTCTTTGAGGGTCAGTAATTCAGTGTTGGTTGCGGAATGGGAGTGTCAGTAATTGAGGGTATACAGCACTATTGGAGTGTCAGTAATTGAGGGTGAGCTGCACTATTGGAGTGTCAGTAGTTGAGATTGTGCTGCACTTTTGGAGTGTCAGTATTTGAGGTTGTGCTGCAATATTGTAGGGTGTATTTGAGGGTGTGCTGCTCTATTAGATTGTCAGTAATTGATGGTTTACTGTACTAATTGAGTGTGTGCTGCACTATTGGAGTGTCAGTAATTGAGGTTGTGCTGCAATATTGTAGGGTCAGTATTTGAGGGTGTGCTGCTCTATTAGATTGTCAGTAAT